>NC_043715.1:4857093-4894565 GCF_006229205.1 Suricata suricatta
CCCGTCTCTCCACACCCTCGCCAGCATCTATATATAGTCTCTTGATTTGTTCATTTTAGCCACTCTGGCTGGCGTGAGGTGGTATCTCAGTGTGGTTTTGATTTGTGTTTCCCTGATGATGAGTGATGTGGAGCATCGTTTCATGTGCCTGTAGTCCCTTCATTTTAACAAGTGGCTCAGCTCAACATTCCTTAATTTCTCTTATTTTGGGCTCACAAAACCAGTCAGACAGAAGATTCTGGCTTAAGCTCATTTGAATGGTAACATAATGAAGGGGTGTTTTTGTCTTACTGAAGCAAAGCGGATGTCAAGCACTACAGCCCAAAACGTGCTCAGAGAAGATTTACACCTAATGGGACATATGGCGCTACCCACAGCCGTGTTCCCGTCCTGGCATCCCTGGGCACTTGAACCAGGACTGCCCAGAGTTGGTTCTCAAGAAAGAGCTCTTTGGGACACCTGAGTGGCTCAGTTGGTTAAGCATCTGACTCTGGATTTCGACTCAGGTTGTGATTTCATGTTCTGTGGGTTGGAGGCCCATGTTGGGCTCTGTGCTGACTGCACAGGGCCTGCTTGGGATTCTCTCTCCCTCTCTCTCTTCCCGTCCCCCCACTTTCATGTTCTCTCTCTCCCTCTCTCAAAATAAATAAATAATAAAGAGCTGTTGTCCCCACTGTGAAACTACTGACTCCAGACGGGAGGGGAGTGAGGCCTCATTTAATGCAGTGAAAAAAAATGCCTTGTCAATTCGGGGCCCACTGCCCTCAAACACCCTCTCTGAGAAGAAACTAAGTGCCCAGTACTAAGTGACTTGCCCGAGGTCTCATTTCCTGTTGGCAGCAGAGACAGGCCTAGATGCACTGGTTCCTGACACCTTACCACATATTTCTATCTCTAATACCCAGCAGTGTGATCAAAATTCAGTCAATAGAACAATCTATTTAAACACATTGTTGTGTTGAGAAAATGAATTTGAAATACTGGATGCTAGTGCGAAATGAAATATTTGTGACTTACTTCTGTAAACCAATAATGTCCCCAAATAGGATGCTCATTAAATCACTAAAATCGTGATGCACGAATTAAATCTGCTATAATGGCTTCATTTTAGAGAAGTCCACTTTTAATAGGATTGTGCTTTCTCTAACGAGAAAGAGGAAAAAAGATTCACGTTTTGTTGCAAATTGTGGCTTAAAATAAATAAACCAACAAATGAGTGCAGCAGCGTGGATTAAGGGGCCTTTGTTTGTTTTGAGAAGCCATTATCGAGGACGGCCATTTGGGGGGGATTAAAGTTGGCCTGCACAGTCTTAACAATTTTGTATAAGAAATGGGGTCATGGTTTGGGGGGTCCGGACAGCTCCAGGATAATCTGGGATGTGAGTGTCCTGCATGTTTGATATAGGATGTACGGGGACACACAATTTGAATGTGTGACTCATTCCAGATGGGAGCTTACAGGACGGGGCACATCTCTACAGACCTAACGGTGTCCTGGCTATCACTGCTGATGCATCATGTTCCTGGAAGCAGGGCCTGATGTTCCGGGCCACTCAGTGGGTTCCATTCCTTGACATCCTTGTCTTTTTCCTTTCTTTCTTTTTAAAAAAATTTTTTTAATTTTTATTTATTTTTGAGAGAGGGAGCACAAGCAGGGGAGGAACAGAGAGAGAGGGACATACAGAATTGGTAGCAGGCTCCAGGCTCTGAGCTGTCAGCACAGAGCCCGACGTGGGGCTCTAACTCATGAACTGTGAGATGGTGACCTGAGCCGAAGTCAAATGCGAAAACGACTGAGCCACCCAGGCGCTTCTTTCTTGCTTTGATTTAAACAGACTATGATATTCTTTACTGCAACAGTTTCTAGTTAGTTTTTGTTGTTGCTGCTACTGGTTCTCTAATCTCATCTCCGTGAGGGAAAAGATGTGGGAGGAAATATATCAATGATCTGATTTTAACAGATTTTTCCACTTGCATTCATTTCTTCCAAGACTACAATAGCACAACTAAACTCATCTCAAAACCATTTCAATTCTCTTCAAAAATGTTGATAGATTTACTCCTGTGTGATGAAGAGAATGATTTCATCTATAAAAACCTTATTCTAAGCTGCCATGACCCTGAGGAAATTTAAAAGTTTGTAATCACCATGCTCCAAAGTCACTGTGTTTTGGCAAATTTGTGTTTTCTCACAAACTAAAATAAAGCTTACTTTCTTAGAGAGGGAAATCACACTCTCAAAGCTACAAATAGTGAACTACAATAAGTCTACGCATTAAAGTCCTGCGCCCACACACATCGTTGATAGAAGTTACTTTCCATTCAATTTCCCCTTATTAGCACTTTCAAACTTAAAAAAGTAACCTGTGTTGATATGACTATGTGTTAAAACAGCCTTTCATTTTGATGCTAAGCACTGCTCCTTTGAAGTAGAAAAAGTAAGTGATTTCTATTTTATCCTGAATCTAGGAGAAATCTAGGTAATGTAGAACTCCAGATTCAGAACTGCAATAAAGCGCAGAATTCTCCCCCTGGCTCAGTGACATACCAGCTCTGTGATGTTATGTGACATCCTGGTTAGTAAAACTGTGGTGATGATCATACTCCTCGGAGAGGTTTGGAAGAAATAATGAGGTGATAGCAGGTGGCGCTTTGGATGCTGCCTAGACTATAAGAAGGACTCCAGTCTAACTGGCGGAATATGGATTTCACTTGGGTTGGGAACCAGAGATCCTGAAGGCTTCCCTGTGTTTCCTGGAGGCCCTGCTCCCCTTACTGACTTTTCCAGTGAAGAGACCAGCTGCACACCAGGCCAGGCCATCCCCACACTAGCTCTGATGTGAGAGTCCCATTCCAGAATCACTAAAAAGAGTGGCACATTCACAAAGTCTTCATGTGAACAGGTTCTATGCAATAAATATTTCTGCAAAAATATATCCCCATATTTGGCCAAGGTATATTTTTTCTATACAGTGAAATGCATGGGCCCAATATTGTAGAAGATAAGTGCATGTTTTTTCTATGTGGCTTCCAGAAGGAATTCTAACAAATTAGAGGGGAGTAAAGTAGGGCGTGCCTCATTGGCTCAGTCGGTTAAGTAGCGGGCTCTTGATTTTGGCTCAGGTCATGATCTCACATGGGGCCTGCTTGGGAGTCTCTGTCTCTCTCTCTGCTCCTCTCCAGCTCGCTCGCTCGCTCTCTCTCTCTCTCTCTCTCTCTCTCTCTCTCAATAAATAAATAAATAAAAATCAACATTTTTTTTTAAAAAAGTGCTGGGATGCCTGGGTAGCTCAGCCAGTTAAGTACCCGACTTTGGCTCAGGTCATGATCTCATGGTTTGTAAGTTCAAGACTGTGCTGGACTCTGTGCTGACAGCTCAGGGCCTGGAGCCTGCTTCCGATTCTGTGTCTCCCTCTCTCTCTGTTCCGCCGCAACTCATACTCTGTCTCTCTCTGTCAAAAATAAATAAAGATTTAAAAAAAGGGGGGGTAAGGTAAAGGTGCAGAGGGTGGGGGTGGGGAAGGGGCAACCAGGCTTTTTGTGTATGTTAATGAACACTAATTAAAGGCAATTCTTGGGGAAAAGCAGTGGAAGATGAAAAAAGTAAAGCCAATCTGTCAACGACTGTATGGATGAATTCTATAGACATGAGCTGTGATTGTTAGGGTCTTTAGCAGGCATTCTGACATTCAAGTATAAAGTATTATTCATGAACACAGAGTGGGCGAAATTATACAATCCATTTAAATAAAATCAACCGTATAACAGTTATAATTCATTCACAAAGTGATCATTTTTAAAAATAGAAAATTGAATTTCAAATCAGCATTTTAATGGCCCAGTGATCCAAATATTAAACTGATAATCAGGCCACAGTGATTTCCATGAGTAGCTGAAAATTTTCTTAAAATTCTATAATGATCTATGAAATGCCAGAGAAGTCACATATTCAGCAATATATTGTCCGAAGTAGGACCTTACCGGTGGTGGTAAGAATCACTACCAGGGCTGGAGGGAAGCTTGGATATGATTTAAATCAGTGGTTCTCAGCTCCAGGCAATTTTGTCCCCCAGGGGACAATAATGTCTGGAGACAGTTTTGCTGTGGCAGGAGGAGGGAGGGAGATGCTGGCATCAAGGGGGTCAAGGCCGGGGGGCAGCTCAGGACAGATCAGCGGGCAGCATCTACCCCAAGGAACCATGTGACCCCAAATGTCAGTAGTGCTGAGGTTAGAAAACTAATCTGCATCTCTCATGTTCACTATACTGGATGGTGAAGCCCCAGCCATGGCCTTCCGTTGAGCAACAGGAAGTCGTTGACTAATTTCAAGGCTCCTGGTATTACTTCTATTTCTCTGCTAGGTTTTACATAGCTCTTCCATTCCTGCCCATCGGCCCACTTGTCCTCAAATCTATCACTTAAGATTTATTAAATGTCTATCACGTACTTGGCAATGGGAATATAAAAGTGCAACGAGACAAGCATTGTCTTTCTCGTCTGCATTCATAGCACGGTGGGAGAGGCAGATGTAAGGCAGATAACAATCAAGCAAAGAATTGTTATTGTGATAAATGCCGTATAAGGACACACAACCAGGGGACCCCAATTCACTCTGACATCTCCTTGTTCCCAGCCAATTCTCCTAATTCTAATATCTGCCATGCATTGAAATACTCCTGAAAGAGATTTTGGGTGCCAGGTCTGGGTCCTGACAAGTAATCCTACAGAAGAGAGGGGGTCTTGCAACAAGGCTGGGGATATCAGTATGGCCACCACTCACTGGAAACTTACCACGTACCAGGCAACGTATGAAATAGTCTTCTGACATTTAATCCTCGCAACAACACCAAGGAGTAGGTCCTGTTACCTTACAACCCCCAAGCAATAAACCTCCACATGTGGGGGGCTACTAGCATGCTTTAGGGATATGCCAGGGTCTATCATAGCTGGGTCAAATGGTACTCACGAAAAGTGACTGAGTTTGGCTAGTTCATTCAGTGAGGGCCTCCACGGTGATGTAGTGGACTTGGGGTCAGTGTATAAGTGGTGATTGGGTGTTTATCTCTGCCCTTGAGGAAATTAATGGGGGGAGGTAAAGGTAGTTTGTGGCAATAACATGAGCATGACGAGGACTAATGGGCGATGTTATAAATTACCATATTTAAGACAAGGCATGGTGTGAAAGTTACAATATATGTTTGAGACTTGGAGGTGTGGCCTTAGAACTGCCATCCAAAATGGCAGCCACTAGCCACATGTGACTATTAAAATGCAAAGGATTTGAAATCCATTCTCTTGGTGTCACCTCAGCCACATTTCAAATGCTCTGCAGCCAGACATGGCTAGTGGTTACTATCCTGGATGTACAGATATTGAACATTTTCATTAGCATGCTATCTTAGAACACGGGGTAGCATCCCAGTGTAAGAAACCTCTTAGTAATTGTAGGATGGCAGTTTTCTTCCCACAGTTGAGGACTGAAGACCATTCTGACTCAGGCTGGTTGGGGAAGAAGAGCACTGAGGGTTTGCTCAGACTTAGATCCCCCGTAGACAATAGATCTATATGTCCAAGGATAGGACGACTTTGGAATGAGAAGGATCATAAGAGACTAAGGTCAGTGCTTTCATTTCACTAAGAAACTAAAGACCTCTATCCCAAACCTTAATAATATATCCACCTTCAACCCCTCTTCACCCCAGGAATTCCCCTTCCAGGAATCCATTTCTTGGAAATAATCAGGGATATCCACAGAGTTGAGGTTGTTCGGTGGAATTATATTTATAATTGGAGAAAAAGTGGAAACCCACCACATGTCTACCAATAGTTAAAACACCTATGGGACAAACTAATGCATACCTCCATGTCCAATGTTGTATATGTCACCTTGACTTGGAAAGGCGTTAAAGCATTAATTTAAAAACTAGGTTTCAGGGGCACCTGGGTGGCTCAGTCAGTTGAGCATCTGACTCTTGATTTCAGCTCAGATCATGATCCCAGGGTCATGGGATCAAGCCCCACATTGGGCTCCAGGCTGAGCTTCAGATTCTCTCTCTCTTCCTATGTCCCTCTCCCCTGCTCATGTTCTCTCTCTCCCTAAACACACACACAGTCACACACACAAAATCGGTCGCAAAAACAGTAGGCATCTTATGACCTTACTTACGACCCTACTTTTGTGAACATATTATATACATGTACAACAAGGTGTAGAGATCTATTAAACATTTGATGTGTTGGTGATACATTTGGCCAACAGGGTAAGAATGATTTATTTTTCATTTTCATTTTCTTATGCTTTCTCAGTGAACAAGTCTACTTGTTCAGGCTCTCCTTAAATCTAAGGACCAAGGAAGATACAAATTTGTTCAGTCACTTAATTGTCACCCAACTCAATATGGGGACTCTGGTTTACCCAGTGATGCCTCTCCACCCTATATAACCTCTCCTGTATCCTCCGATCTGTCAGTCCTTCCCTTCTTCTCATTTTCTACACTGGCTCATTAGAAAAAGAAATAGGGGCACCCAGGTGACTCAGTTGGCTAAGCATCTGACTTTTGATTTCAGCTCAGGTCATGATCTCATGGTTTATAAGAATGAGCCCTGTGTCAGGTCATGCACTTGGGTTTCTCTCTTTCTCTCTCTTTTCCTCAAAATAAATAAATGAACATTTTAAAGAAGAAGATGAAATAGAGCCAAATTAATAGTGTCTGTGAAGTTGTCTTCACCAGTGGGCTACAGCAGGGGTTGAGAATTTAAGTCTGCGTCTATAACTAAATCAGTGTATTAAATAAATTTGCTCTGACTACCTCTATGTAAAAATACAAAATAATCCAAATTTTCTCCCTGTTTCATCTTACTTTGTTCTATCTTAAACCAATTAGAACTGATATTCACAGCCAAAAATCATATGCATTATTCCTTGGTATGTTTAAGAGCAAGGTGAGACTCAGGAATAGGACTACTTAACAGAACTTTCTATGATGAAAGAAATATTCTTTCTCAGTGCTCTCCAATGTGGTAGCCAAGAGCCATATGTGGCTATTGAACACTTGAGATGTGGCTGATTATGGCTGATGGACTGAAATTTAAACTTTATATAATTTTTTAAAGTTTACTTATTTTGAGAGACAGAGCGAGTGAGTAGGGGAGGGACAGAGAGAGAGGAGTGGGAGAGAATCCCAAGCAGGCTCTGAGCAGCACAGCACCTCATGTGGTACTCAGCCTCAACAGCCCTGTGATATGGCCTAAGCCCAAAACAAGAGTCAGATGCTTAACAAACTGAGCCATCCAGGCTCTGCTAAATTGCATATAATTTTAAGTAAGTATAAATTTGAGTAGCCCCATGTGGCTAGTGGCCACCATACTGGACAGCACAGGGTTGGAATGTAAACTGAGCACCTGCATAACAGCTTGAAGACCCCCTTCATGGTCAGGCAGGGTTGTTGATTCTAGCTTGGAGGGGTTCTGAACAGCACAAAAGGTCATTTGTTTCTGCTTTGCTCCAACCCATAAAGCTTTAAGCAATTCTGAGGCACTGGTCAAGATAACTGAAACATATTGGAAAGACAAATGACTTTTTTTTTTTAAAGAAAAGGTAATGCCAAGTAAGAAGATGTGACTTGTGAACATGTCTGAGAGGTATTGTTAGATGCAGTATTAATACAAAGGGATGGGTTCTGGAATGAGATGGATGATAGGATTCAGGATTCAAGACATGCTTTAGTGATTTACGGACACTGAGTTGACCTGATCTTTTTAAGAAACCCATTTCCTCCTGAGCTTGATAAGCCTCCAAGTACCCTGGAATGGAAATACCGAGAGATACTATTGGAGAGATTTCAGACCAGCCAACCACCTCAAGGTATTAGATTTGGGTTCTGTGTGCATCTGTCCCCTTAAGTCTCTCTTTTTGGAGTGAAAACTGGAAGATTGTTAAGATTATCTGTCCACACCTCTACTTGCTGGTGTGATGGTCACTTTGGACTACCCAAGGGTATGCCTGGTCCTTAGCACAGGTCATAACAATCAAGCAGTGGCTTCAAGCAGGATCTCCACTGGTGGAGAATTGTGCGTCAACAGCATGGATGGTAGAAAGGTGACAGGCCAGAATCTCAGATTGGCCTTCTCTGTTTGTTTCCTAAAGACAGATGTCACCAGAGGAAAGGGAGAATCATGGAGTTCTGTGGTGGGCACCATGTTTTTCAAAGCATCTTTCACGTACGTTGCTAGATTTAGTTAGTAATATGATAGGATGTGCCAATACAATATTTGGTACATGCTTAAGCTAAAATATTAGTCATTATTTATCTGAAATTCCAATTTAGCTGGGTCTTATATTTTATCTGGCAACTCTCTCCCTGAAACACCATTCCCAAGAGATCTCCCATGGTGAAAAAGGGTCCTGCAGTTAACTGTGCACTAGAAATGTTGCTTCTAACCCTCTCGAAGATTCCTAATGGTAATAGCATATAGAAAGCTATGAGGAGAGTGCTACAGAAAACTACTTCCACTCTCTTTAATACAACACTGTCCAAACTTTTGAGAACACAGACCTAGCAGTAAAGGGCAGACTGCCTGAGTTCAAACACCTGATTCACAACAGAGTGGTGCCTCTATGACCAGGAATAAGTAAGAAAGAGAGCCTGGGATGGGCCTCTGTAAATGAGGACCATCCCAACCCCTGCCTCATAGGCTTAGGGTAAGAGTGATGGGAACGGCAGAAAGCATTCCGCCTGAGCATGGTAATTGCTCCATGAACACTGGCATTAATAGTCCCATCAGTGGCAGAAATGTTTCCTGACAATGACAACACCCAGGGCAATCAGTAGGTGACTCCGGGACATACTGAAGATAGGTCAAAGTGGCTTGGTCCTGCTTGGGAAGAATGTCATTCATTGTCAGACTTGGCTGGCCTTGACCCCACTCATTGTGGTTGACAGAATGAAGATTTCTGGAGTAGCAGGTGTTTCTAACGAAATGTGCCCGGCCGTGGGGGAGCTGTTTCTGTTTATCATTAGCAACTGTGTTAGGTTCTTAGGGCGACCATAGCAAAGCACCACAGCTAGGCAGCACCAATAACAGGAATTTACTACCTTGGGGCGCATGGGTGACCCAGTCGGTTAAGCATCTGACTTTGGCTCAAGTCACGGTCTCACAGTTTGTGAATTCGAGCCCCACATCAGGCTCTGGACGGACAGCTCAGAGCCTGGAACCTGCTTTGGATTCTGTGTTTCCCTCTCTCTCTCTCTGCCTCTCCCCCCATTCACACTCTGTCTCTCTCTGTCTTGCAAAAAGTAGATAAACATTTAAAAAAAATTTTATTGTCTTACAGGTCTAGGGGCCGACATTCTGAAACCAAGATGTTGGTAGAACTGGTTGCTTCGGAGGCTGTGAGGAAGACTGTTCTATGCTTCTGCTCTGGCTTCTGGTGACTTCTGCTGACAATCCTCGGCGCTCCTGGGAGTGTAGATCGTCATCCAGATCTCTGGTTTGATGTTCACACGGCATTCTCCCTGCCCATGCACCTGTCATTGTGTCCAGCCTTTCCCCCTTTATAAGGACATCCAGCCAGCCTGCTAGGACCCACTCTAACTGCCTCATTTTCACCTGATTTCCTCTAGAAAGACCATATCTCCAAATAAAGTCACATTCTGAGGTAATAGGAGTAAGGGCTTCCAAATATGCATTTTGGGAGAACACAACAAAGCCCATAAGAGCTACCTTCTAAAATGGGGCTAATGCTAGCTGCCTTTCTTACCACACAGGGCTGGGATGCAGTTTAAATAAGAGAATGCAGAGGAAAAGATGTGGAGAAATTTGCTAGCACTATAAAACTGCAAGGCAAACATTTAATTTCATGTGTTGATCTGCACTGGAAGTGGAATTCGAACCTTTGAAAGAAAGATGTCGGATTAATGTTCCCACAATACTGCCTGGGACTCCATCTTTCAGAAAGACATCCAGATTCTAAAGAGATGGGAGACGCATGCCTGGAAACGAGCATGCTGTTATAGTGTCACTAAATCCCCGACTGGCACATAGGAAATTGGAGACAGAAACAAGGAAATGAAGACTGAGAACACAGATTTTTCAGACCTTACCATGCACTTATCTTGTGTCAACCAAAGTCCAGGGCACAGGGCTTGTCAAACCTTAATCCAGGAAACTCACATTATTTATGAGCAACCTATTTTAATGGAATGGCTAACGTTATTCGAAAACCTTCCCTCACACGAAAGAGAAGGAAATTCTGGAAGGGAGACATTGCATGGAGGGGAAGAGAACAGAAATGAGGGAAGGGAGCTAAGGCACAGGGTTACGGATTTTACAGCATTAGTGGAGGCTGACGCGTTCTCTTGTTGTTTTCAAGAAATTAGTACCCATTGATCTTGAAAAACGTAGGCTAACCAGAAAATGTACACATGCCTATCGGTTCTATACTTTTCATATACATTCTTGCCTGATGATGTTATGAGTTCTGGGCTTTTCATTTCACTACTTCATCAATAAGCCTTTAAAATTTCGATACTTTAGGGGCGCCTAAGTGGCTCAGGTAGTTAAACATCTGATTTTTTGGTTTCGGCTCAGGCCATGATCTCGTGGTTTCTGAGATCGAGCTCATGCCAGGCTCTACGCTGACCTCACGATGCTTTCTTGGGTGGGATTCTCTCTCTCCCTCCCTCTCTTTTCCCCTCTCCTGCTTGTGCTCTCTCCCTCACTCTCTCAAAATAAATAAATAAACTTAAAAAATAAAATTTAGATAATTTAAAGAGACAGATGCTTAGAAGTACTTTTTAAAAAATTTTTAAAGAATCTAAACAGGGTTTTTAAAATATCTTTGAAGAAGTAAAATATGCCCCCCAAATTCCAACAGCACAGGGGAATCTCAAAGACTGCTGGAACAGAATCGGGATAAAATGAACCAGTGCTTTCCCATGCTTTGCCTGGTGGAACAGAAGGGCAGCGCCTCCCGGAAAACGGGGAGAGGCCAGCCCCCCCCCCCTCCTTCCCCGTGGTCCCGCCTTCAGGAGCACCGCCTCGCACACAGTCCAGCACGCACTTCTGATTCCTCACTACCCTGACCCCCCGGTAAGTGCATAGTGAGACCCAGCATCAGCTGGAGAAAGTACGTCACAGTCTCCGAAGGCAGGAAACTGCCAAATAACACAGGTTTTTCCTTCTAGAGGAAAAATTAATGCAAAAGTAACTAAAGCCATTTTCAAGACAGCACACTGTTTCAGAAGGTTTTGCCCTACCATACATGAAGACACATTATAGGGGGGCCTGGGGGGCTCAGTTGGGCGTCTGACTTCAGCTCAAGCCATGATCTCACAGCTTGTGAGTTTGAGTCCCGCGTTGGGCTCTGTGCTGACAGTGCAGGAGCTGGAGCACAGGTCCTGCTTCGGATTCTGTGTCTCCCGCTCTCTCTGCCCCTCCCCTGCTCCCACTTTCTCTCTCTCTCTCAGAGATAAATAAACATTAAGAAATAACTTTAAAAAGGCACGTTATAAAGCTACAAGTGTTTGAATAATGTGGCATTATTGCAAAATCTTAACAAGCTAGTCTTAAAGTAAAAAGGACACTCAAATTTAATCTTGCACAAAAACTGTATCACAAAACTGAAATGGAGTGGGTATTTAAAAAAAACAGTTGTAAAAATGAACTTGGAGGGTAAAAACTCCAAAATGGTGTTTTATGTTAAACCATATGTCAAAATAAATTCTAGATGGATTAAGGAATCAAATGTGAACATGCAACCATAAAAATTAGAAAAAAACCATATGTATCAGCATGACTCTGATCTTGGAATAGGCCAAGGATGTTAATTATAAAAATGAGAGAATATGTCATAAGGAAAAATGATATTAAAGATTTAAAAAAGCAGTATCTCAAAGCATTAAACAAAGTAATTCAAATAACCTGGCAAAAAAAATCACAAGTACATGAAAGGCAAGAGGTTAATTTCCACAATAAGTAATAATCCTCAGAGATCGATGGAGAAAACAGTAACACCCACATGAGGAACGGGATAGCACTTAAGAAGCCAGCTACCTCACAGGTGTGGAGAAAGGAAAGAAAAAAAGTCACCAGTTTTTAAATGGCAAAAAAGGAAAACAGGACTTTATCATTTTCACCTCTCAGAGTGACAGATTTCAGTGAACCTTAGCACTTAACACTGACAAGGAAGAGCGGACGGGGAGGGCTTGTGCTTACTTTGGATGGGAATAAACTGTAGCATTGTCTCTTCGTGATGCGCTTTGCTTATTATGTAATAATTGTGAAATAAATTTATTTTTCCCATACAAAGTTCAACATCTAAGGGTCCATGCTAAAAGGTTAGGTAACCTCAGATATCTACCATGTCATGTACCTAAATGATCATCACAGAATTACTTAAAAAAATGAATTGCTGCTGGAAAACTAGTTAACCCACAATGAGGGGGAGCTTAAACAAATTGGTAGCCAATAAAATGTTTTCTTACAATGGACATTAAATATCATGATTTTGAAGAATTCAAGGAAAGGAATATTCCTACAAAAGAGTGAAATTTTAAAAGCAGGATACAGTCTGAGTATGTAGTTTGATCTGATGCACACACATATATAAATGTATTATGTACACTCAGGTATATTTTTAAAAATGTAATTCTTCTCCTATGGCCAGAAACATACAGACACAAAAACAGGAAGCTGTTATCAGAGGCTGGCTCCGAGTGGTGAAATTACAGGTGATTTTCCTTTCCTCTCTTATTTATTCACTCCCTCATTCATTCATTCATTGAACAAGAAGTATGAGTGGCTCTTACTATCAGAATAAGTTAATTTTAAAATAAAATACTAAAGTCAGCATCTATAGTAAGTTAGGTAGAATTTATTCTGTTGTTTTATAAACATTTATGAAATGGCACTATTTTTAAAATATTTTTAATTATTTTGAGAGAGAGAGAGACAGAGTGCAAACGGGGGAGGGGCAGAGAGAAAGGGAGACATAGAATCTGAAACAGGCTCCATGTCTGAGCTGTTAGCACAGAACCGGACGTGGGGCTTGAACCCACAAATCACAAGCTCATGACCTGAGCTGAAGTCAGATGCTTAACAGACTGAGTTACCCAGGTGCCCATGCTACCATTTTTTTTTAAGTTTATTTATTTATTTTGAGAGAGAGAGAGAGCAAGTGAGTGAGCAAATGAGCACGAGTCAGGGAGGGGCAGAGTCTGATGCAGGGTTTGAGCCCACAAACCTTAATATCATGATCTGAGCTGAAATCAAGAGTTTAATTGACTCGGGCGCCTGGGTGGCTCAGTCGGTTAAGCCTTCGACTTCGGCTCAGGTCAGATCTCACGTTCGTGGGTTTGAGCCCTGCGTCAGGCTCTGTGCTGACCGTTAGTTCAGAGCCTGGAACCTGCTTCCGGTTCTGTGTCTCCTTCTCTCTCTGCCCCTCTTCCTCTCCTGCTCTGTCTCTCTCTGTATCAAAAATAAATAAAACATTAAAAATATATATAAAGAGTTTAATTGACTGAGCCACCCAGGTGTGAAACGGCTACTATTATCTTAGCATTGGGCTAAGGGAGAGTAGGGACATTTGGAGAACTCTCTTCTGGAAAGAGTGATATGGTTATTCACAATTTTCTTTTTGGATGGTGCTTAATGTGCAGCTGAGCTATCTAACAATGGAAACCAGAGGAAGGGAGACAAATTTTAAAAACACTCTGATTAAGTAAAAAATATCCAAAATGAAGTTGGACCTGGACAAATGGTAGGAGATCTTTCGGAGAGAAGAGGAAGGGACTGATAAACTGCACTCAGGAAGCTCAAATGAAATGTTGGCAAGCCTGCAGCTCTGTGATGAACCCAATGGTGGAATCCAGCTTTCTCCAACTCATCTGGCCCTTTTTTCTTTTAATGCCGCCATACTGTACCTACTGACAGGAATCGAGCACCCTTCCAAGCCAAGGTATAGAGCAGGAAAGTATCATTGTATGTATGCTTGCCAAAAACAACGTTAAAATATTCATAAACCTTAGAGGAACTATGGAAACGCTAGGAGAGATCTTCCGTGTTTCTGCACATAGTGCATTCATTTCCATGTTGATTTCCACTTCTCAAAATAACAATGCAGCAGAGAAAGGCGTCTTCAAATGGAAGAGCCCAATGGCTTCATTCATGAAATTTTAGGGAGCTCATTATGGGGTGCAAAAGGCCACTTTTTTTCAATCAAGAGTATCTTTTTTTTTTTTAATATACATTTGGAAGATTTGCAACCCCGTGAACATGTTTCATAAATGGCAGTAATATGCGTTTGGTCTTGCTTTATAGGAAGGCTAAAAACATCTCATTCTGCAAAAGGTACTTAATGCCCAATGAGCATTTTTAAAAAATCTAAAATGGAAAGTGGTATTTTATCAATGCAAAGTTAAATGTGAACTTCAAAAGGCACCAAGTTGCATATAAACAGAAGACGCTCTACCATCACCGTGCCTGAATATATTAAGTATGGAAATGAAGCCGGGCGAGCGCAGAGTCTGGATCTCTCTGAACTGTCTGCCTGACCATATAAATTAATCAAATGGCAGGGCAGTGGAAGCCAGCTTGGAAAGCCTGGGTTCCTCACGGTTTCTTGAAGTTTAAATGCTTCTGAGATAATAAATATCTGATCTTGGAAGGAGGGGAGGGAGGAATCAGGAGGCTAGTCATGGCCTGGCGTGGATGGCTCTGGAGAAGTATTTGCTGTCCTCCCCTCATCTTTGTGCTGCTCTTCCAGTCAAGGCTGACGGTCCTCAAAACCCCTTCCTGCTTGGGACCCTTCCTCCTCCTGCTCTACCTGCTTGCGCACTGCCTTCGCCTTAGCGATTCGCATAAAATAGTCAGGTCTGCCATTTCCCTCCTCCTTATAGCTGGGCACATGGCGGTTATTCATTTATAGAAGCAAGAACTCACTCTTGTACTGCCGGGCACCTGCCGCTGTGAACTAGTTTGCCGGACAGCCCTTCTTGTCGCAAATGCAGCTGAAGATTGGGTCATGACGACTACCAGCTGTCAGCCTCGCTGCCCACTGCTAGGGGCAAGATGCCATCGGTCTCTCCTCAGACTGCACATTCTCCATTTCCCCCACCATTTCCTTTTTTCCACTTAAAAAAAAAAACAACAATCCTTTGAGCTAAGCGCTCTCACACCTTGGATTCGATGCAGACCTCCCGCCTCTGTGATCACTGCTTCTTCCAGATTCCCCTCCTGCATCGTGCCTCCTGCAGGGAGACCTTGCCGAAGGTTCTTTCCCAAGTCTTCTGAGCTGTTAGCTCTTCCCACAGTCCCTCCAGGAGAGC
This sequence comes from Suricata suricatta, assembly GCF_006229205.1. NCBI lineage: Eukaryota > Metazoa > Chordata > Mammalia > Carnivora > Herpestidae > Suricata > Suricata suricatta. The sequence goes on from NC_043715.1 coordinate 4,872,420, forward strand.
GGGCTTGAGCAGTGACCTAAAGCCCTCATTTCTACTTCTGACTCCTCTGCTGAATGCTGGGTCTGTAAGGTCCATTTTGAGATCACACTGGCACCTGATGTCTATTTCTAGCCATCTTGCAAACTAGTTCTGCCTCCATCTTTTCTTTGACTTACACCCACGTCACTGATGCTCGCTTCCTTGCCCTCCTCTGCTGTAATCGGCGATTCGCGGGCTCACCGTTCCTAACTCGCACCTGCATTAGCCCCCTGCATCCTTCACAGCAAACCTTCTTTCCACAGATCTCGGCTCCCTGCTCCATAGCCTTCAAACGCTCCTCCCTCAAATGCCTTCCCTGACAGCTGTCCAAAGATTCCTCTAGCAGAGGCTGATAGATTTTGCATAATAAAAAGGGTACTGTGTTAATGACAGAATTGGAAAACAATAGTTACGCACACAAACTAGTCTCTTCCCTTCAATGCATCTTAGAATATCCATCACTTACTGGGCATTTTGATCTTTAAAAATGGTGGGTCTTGGGTGACATTTCTTTACTGTTTTCCAACAAAGTGCTCTGCAATCAATGTGTGCCTTGGGGGGGATCAGTTTTAGGGGTATGCCCTGGATCTCCAGGGTAAACTGAGAAGTCCCTACCTACTGTTTGTAGGGAACACTAGACTTGGCCACTTTTTCTTGGGCCTCCAGTCCTTCTCCTTTAGGGATTCCCAAACTCCTCCATCTAAGTTCTTACGCCCCTCTTTACCATCTTCTTCAGCTCCCAGACAACACCCTGGGCACCCTCCCCCGGCGGTAAGAGCTCAGACTGTGTGAACACCTCACACCTGGGCCAACAGGCGTGCTGGCCAAGTGCAGGGTTTTGGAGTCAGACTGCCTGGATTCAGTCTCCAGCTCCATCACGTTTTCACCTGGCTAACCTGCGGCAAGCAACTTAAACTTCCTGAGCCCGAGTCTTCTCATCTGTAAGATGAAAGTAATAGGAATGCCCTCGTCATAAGAAAATTGAACGTAGTCCGTATTTAAGGCCATTTGTGTCATGCACGGCGCATTGAACGCATTTAAAAAGTAGCAAGAGCTATTGGAAGTCTCCATTCCTGGTAGCACCTGTTAACTTAAACCTCCACCAGAAAGCCAGATCGCTCAGTTCAGCTAGCCTGGGAGCCCAGAAACTACTAAGCCTACTCAGCCAGGTGAAGAAGGACCTAGTTCATCCTGGGAACTTAGAAGGCAAAGAAAAAAGTCTGCTTCCTGGGCTCAGTGTCACTGGAATGAGACCTTCATCTGAAGCCCCACTGGGTTCTCCCACCTGTCCTCAGCTCATACCTTATGACTTCCAGGACCTGTGGAAGGTTCCTAATCTATTCTTTTACCAGATCCTTGAATCCCACCAGCCAATTTACCTGGCCCTTTGGGATTCACCATGGACTGGCTCACAGAAGACCTGGAAAAGGGAAATCATCTCTTAGTGCTCCAGGGCTGGGAGCTGCAGACCCAGTTACACCCTCACCAAAGGGATTTGGAAGACACCCAAAGCTTGGTGCATTATGGGCTTTATGCTGTATTATGAGAGCACCGATGGGCTTGCCTAGAAGGGGCCATGGAGCCATAGATTAAGCCACCTCCAGAACCGTATGAACCCATCTAGGCAGAGCGGTCTGTGAATCTGTTCAATGCAACACTCCTTTGTTTCTCGTTGGTGCTAGGCTTACCCAGAATTACCTCGTTCAACCCATTCTGCAGAGAGAGGCTAGATACCTTACTCAAAGTCACACAACAGTGCATGGTGGTACGGTAGTTTTAACTTGTAAAATCCGACTCAGACTTCTAAAATCTCGAACCATGTTAAATACCCCAGTATATATGGCTTGGGGCTCCAAGACGATTCTGACATCAGGCTAGAGAAATCAGAATTTAGACGCCCTGGCTTTGAAGTGATGCTTCATTTAAGATTCAGAAAGACTGGGGTTTGTGACCCAATTCTTGCACGTGTGTGGCCTTGGGACAGACACGTCATCTCTCCAATCTCTGGTGTTCGTACTGGAGAAGGAAGACAATAATGCCAACTTTTAGGGTCGGCAAAACATTAGATGTGATCAATGTCTAAAGCTCCAACAGTGACAGGCAGGCAACATACATTACTGTGTTTTTGTTAAGCACATGGGCTCTGGAATCACACTGTCTGGGTGTTGATTTCTGTCTCATCGGTTACTGGTTGTGTGACTCTATAAAATGCACTCACTGGCATATAGGGTTGGGGTAATTATTAAATTAGATAATATTTTCCAAGTGTTGGGTGTCATATCCAGCACATATTACCTGTGGTAATAAATGTGATTGTTGACATGATGATGTTTTTATTGGTTAGGATAGGCTAGGGTTAGCCACAGAAATAAAAACAGAATAAAATAAAATATCAGAGGCTTAACAAAACAAAGGTGGGTTTATCTCCTGTTCATGTTCTGAATTCAGAGTGACTGATGGGAGTTTTATGCTCTGCAACGGCTCAAGGACCCAGCCTGAAGGTAGGCTCTGCCACTTGGTAGCTGGCGTCATCTGAAACATGTCGATGGCTTCCAGAGCAGGGGAAGAGAGAGTGAAGATAGCATGCTTAGGCCAGAACTTGCCAAACTGCTCCGTCAGACTGCAAAGCGACTGGAAAATAGGGTGTTTCTGTGTGTCCGGGAAGAGAACAGGGGTTGGATACGGGTGAGCATCGGTGCCTCTCCTACAATGGTGAGGGCAGGACAACAGTGGTGAGCTTCTAGCTTGGAGCCTCGCACTCAACAGGTGGTTAATGAGAAGCAGACTTTGCTATTTTCATTATATGTTGATTGAGGTGCAGGGCTTGATGGGTCATAAGATGGGAGTCTCAGAGGGAAGGGCTCTACTCTGCACCAAATCTGGAAACCAGATATTAGGAAAAACAGAGGTTTCTTTATACAGGTGAGTGTGCTGACCCCGCAAGTTGTCCCATAGAACTTCGTAAGCTAGAGAGTCAGGTCTCTCACAGGTCCCCTATTCATCTATAAAGTCAGTTCTCCAAGTGTGGTCCAAAGGCCACCTTCCTGGAAATCAACTAAAGAGTTTATCGAAAATGTAGACTTCTGACTCATCTCAGACCTACTCAGTCAGAATCTGAGTGTGTGTGTGTGTGTGTGTGTGTGTGTGTGTGTGTGTGAGGGTGTGAGGGTGTGTGTGAGGGTGTGAGGGAAGGCAGGTGGCAGTCTTGCAATATTGATTTTTACAAGCTCACCTAATGTTTCGGCAACCTGAAGTTCAAGAACCATTATTTCTTATTTCCCCATGGCCACCAGCTCTGACTTCATACTCAGCGTGCGTCTTCAATATCATGCCTTGTCCAACCTCTGATGCTGAGGTTTTGCACTAGAAAAAACCAGATTCGACTTCTAGCTCTATCATTTACTTGCTGTGTGTTCTTGGACAAACCATTCAGTGAAATTTAGGTTGTTCATCTGTAAAATGTCTACAGTAAAATGGGCTGGCATTTTGTTGGAAGGATTCACTGATACCATGTAAAAAAAAAAGGCATGATTATGGGCATGATGCAGGGGATGGGGCTGGTGACGATGCTCATGACAGCAGTGGCTGGACCTCATGTATGAAGCACACGGAGTGCCATGTGTATTTTTTATTGTCTGTAACACGGAGTTTGGAACTTGACTGTATGATGGGTAAGGAAGTACCAAGATTCTATGTAATGTCATACCTGAGATGTAGTTGATGTTTAACCAATGTTGGTTCTATTTTCCTTTAATTCCTTGTAAAACAGACCTAATCCCTGAGCAAAAAGAAAGCTCTCCGGCTTTACTTACATTTAAATTAGAGCCAGGAAAGTGAAGAGAGAAATTTGTATTGACAGGAAACAATGTAGACAGAAATAATGTTTATAGAAAACCGTGAATTCCTAAGTATAGAAGAAAGTCATGCTAACGGTGATCAACTTGTTCTCTGGCTCAATTGCTACCTTATTTTGAGTTGCAATGTCCTCCAACAGCCATGATGAATTATTTGATGTGGTGTCTCAGGCTTATGAAACCCATGATAGTAAGACTTTTAGAGTTGGTGTTTGTTGATAATTAATGCAATTAGTTGGGGAGAGCTATATTATGAGAGTGACAGAGATGGATGGGTAAGAAATAAAGAGTGTGGCTAAGAAAGAGAACCATGGTGGGCAACCCATTTAACTCTCGAAATATGCAAACCCATGCAGCATCAAGGTGGGGAGAAAAACGCTGGAGGTTGCCAAGACTTGAGGTGTGAATACGCAGCGGACAGAATGAAAAGGCCATAATGTCTTTTTAGTATCTGTGTTTGTCTGAACTAAATCTGATTCTAGCTCCAAATAGTTAAAAGGAGTCTTTGATTATAATCTGCCTCCTTAAAATGTTCCCATTCTATGCTCTGTTCATATAGAATCATAATTGTTTAAAAACTAAAGTGAAGGGGCACTGAGGTGGCTCAGTGGGTTGAGCATCCAACTTCAGGCTGTGATCTCACTGTTTGTGGGTTCGAGACACGTCAGGCTCTGAGTGTCCACACAGAGCCCGCTTTGGATACTCTCTCCCTCTCTCTCTGCCCCTCCCCTGCTCGTGTGCTTTCTCTCTCTCAGAAATAATAAATAAATAAACTCAAAAAACTAAAATAAAATATGACTATTAAGAAAGTATTATTATTCATTTGATGATTATTCAGTATCGAAGTTTAATGTTCAAGTACTGAACATCACACAATTGTTCTCTGTCTTCTACTCAGATCCAGTGCTTTATGGAGATATTAGTACATTGCTCTGGAATCTGTGGTCTTTCTTAATTAATTTGTTCTAAAATATATGGTAGTCCAATATAGCTTTTTAAAAATCATACGGAACAAATAGCATCAGAAATTAAAAAGCTTTCAGAAGGAGTTGCCAATCTGCTTCATGAATAATGTATAGGAAGGCTGGGCGTATCCAGACTGAGTCTTGGTACCCAGGCCAATCTCTCTCTCGTAGCAATGCAGTGCTCTCCAGATCTGTGACGGCCCTGGGTGGCCCAGGTTTTCCTCCAACGGGAAACTAGCATTGCATCAAGTCCCAGTAAAGGGACAACAGGGTACTGGTGGAATCAGACATGAAGTCTCAGGCAAACATTTGTATAGAAACTGTTTTTCTCACCTTATGGTTAAAAACATCTTCAACATCCTTTAAAACGCAGGTTACCATGGTTACAGTTGTTGTGCAGGCAGGGAGGTTTCCAAGCATCTCTGAGCTCATCAGTTAATGCCAACAGATCAGAGACTTTTTGAAAATTGATATTTATAAAATATCATCCTTCTTTTTCCCTCCTTCTAATCATAAGTCACATCACTGAAGGCAGCTGGATAGGTTTACAGGATTATTGTGGTGGTTATCACTGTGGACCTGGCCTTTTGAAAGGCCACATAAGTGCCACATTGACCATATGCTAAACGTGCCCTTTGATCCAAGTCCACATGTGGTGGGTAAAATTCATTTGCTGACATTCACAAAAATGAAGAATTACTATTCTGATAAAGCAAAGCGGTCATGCTTCACTTCCATGGGCTTGTCCCTATGACAACCATAATCCTACCTGTTACCTGCTTGAAACCCACACTAATCAAACTTCTTTTTACATAGCTTTCTTACAGATTTCATGAGTGAAATCATGACATGTCTAAGATCATGTGCTACCACGCTTTATGTAAGAACCTAAAACTGGTCCTGCCCAACTTGATGCAATTTTACCTGCTTGATAGATCATGTTGTTACTAAGTTGGTTAAATCAGTGTCATGCATATTCATATGAGAAATTAAAGTTATATCCCTTTTAGTGACCACCGTGCCCCGACATTTGAAAAATCCAGGTTTCTTATTTTCCAAAGGTTCTTTTTTTATATTCTTATTTTAACACCTACTAAAAAATTCATGGAGAGATTCAGATTCAGACGTCAGTGTCTACTTTTGACCAGTTTGATTCTCCAGTGAACCTGATTATCTTTTTCACACAGACCTTAGATCATCATTACAAAAGCATAAACCCCACAGTATCGACTCCATGGCACTCATTAATTGTCCAGAAAGTATTTTTGAAATATGAAAATGTGATTTGACTAAAATAAAGCTGTTGATTCAGCAACTTCACCAGAAAGCAGCCTTTGTAATAATCTTCTCAGTCTTTCATTGGCTTTATTTTAAAAAGCTAGCAGTAAATTTAACTCAACTAGAGTCATAGAAATTCACAGTGTTGTTTAGATATATAGAATCAGCAAACTGATGAATGGTCTATTTTTTTCCAGGGTATTTTTAAAAGCCAGATTATTTTCAGTTCTCTACTCTGGGCAAATGGGAGATTTTACCAAGACAGAAAGACAAACTACAGCACATGGAAAGGAAGAGGAAGGATCATATTGGAACATGCTAAGTTCAAGGTCTCTGGCTACCTGGGGACTGAGATTAAGCAGGTCCGGAGCTCAAGTGAGAGGTGAGGGATGGAATTCAGATGTGTGAATTATTAATGTGTGTGGAGTAACGAAGGCCCTGTGCATAAATGGTGTGATCCAAGAGGGGTGAACAAAGTACAGATGGAAGCCAGGAGAGAAGAAAATCCAAGCAAGCCGGCGTTTGATTATTCCACGGCAGAAAGGACATCCAGCAAAGCAGTATGAGAAGAAACTCTCCAACAAGCAGTGAAGGAAGCATCCAGATGTTCTGATGGAGAAGATGAAAGCAAAGAATAACAAAATGAGATGGGTGGAGGCTTGAGATTGACTCTTTTGTTTCCTCCAAGAGACCATGAGCTCCCAGGATAAGGGGAGGAACTATTCCCAGAACTCACCTAGCTCCATGCCTGGAACTCTATAACTATATAACCCAAAGGAAGAATGGAAAGATCAAAGGTACACAACAGGTGAAATGAGTCCACTGCATGTGTTGAGTGGGGACTGCTGGCAAGCTTCTAGAATAATCTGAGGGAGCACTGAGAGCAGATGTCTTTCACTGCTTAGGTAATGTGGTGTTATCCTGAGAGGTCCTTTTGCATTTCCAAAAAAAAGAAAATTCCAGTTCACTTAAAAATGGTATGACGGTTTTCACAATCAACTGCATTGAGGCTTTAAAATGCAATTAAAACGTAACTGTAATGTAAATCGGGTTAGCCTTGAAGATGTTTCCAAAATCTCTCTGACTCATCCCAAATGGGAAGTGCTACCAAATGGCAGCATCCTTAATATCTCACACACCGCCCACACTCTACCCGATGAGTCCACACATGGTTTGGTGATCATCACCGACCGCCCAGCTGATCCGGCCAGTCTGTTATCTCTACTCATCTCAATGGTTGATCTGAATCACAATACCGCTAATGAGATGGACTGTGTGGCAATTAGCTATTAAAAAGCAATAAAAATGACTCAGATTAATCTAAAAAGTCAATTTCTGTGACTATGTACGGAAGCAGGGTTGGATAATAAGGAACCTGATTGAGAGAAGCATTTTGGAGGAGCCACAGCAGCCTGACGTCACTGGAGTCCGGCATCCACTGCCCTTGATTTGGACAGATGATAAGAAAAAGGAAAGGAAAATGCCGTCTTATTAACTGAGACACCCTTGTTTGAATTTCAGAAAAACTGTTCCTTTGAAGAGCAATGTGGGGGGAAAGAAGCAGGCCTTACTTTTGTCTGCAGTATCAGAATTAGAGTTCTATTGCCTTCCAGATTAGAGGGACGCACCTATCTATTTGATGACAAGCCTCTGAATTAGTATAAATGTATTATGGCCATGAAAACATCGGTGCTGAATGAATAAGGAATAAAGGAGCACAGGATTTATGGAAGGAGGTAACAAAAATGAACGCTGTCAAATCTTGGTTTCTTGTCACCAAGACGCCAAAGTCAAGTCCTGGAAACAGGTGAGGAAAGCTTGATCTAGTCCTATTAGGAGCTTGTTAGCTGCCTGCGGTGCCTTTTATCTGAAGTCTTTGAAAACATCAACCTTTGTGCAACAACCACAACAAAATCAATTTTCTTCAGCTTGTAAGTGCACCCTCCTTCAGACTGGATACACAGACAAATACTTTCCTGAAGGAAATGCTTTGTACCGCCCGAGGACCTGTCCCTTTTGTAGATCAGTGTGTATTTAGAGTGCCAAGTACGAGGCACAATGCTAGGATTAGACCCTTGAAAGGAATATGCTTTCATGACATCGTTAGGGATGTATGTTGGAACTATGGAGTGAATCATCATCAGATAGAATCCATTACTCCTTGGCTTTTAAAGAATCCGAGACCCTTAACAAAGAGAGATAAAAAGGTGTTGACATGTCAAAGCAGGCCGATATATTATGACTGTATATCGATTCAACTCGAGGAACTTAGTTATTGTTTAATTTATATCAACACTACATTCAAGGCACAAAAAAAAACCACTTCCTTCCGACTGAAAGACCTTTGCTGCTGAAGGTAGAAACTGAAGTTCCTTTCATCTGGAATGTTTTTCTCCCTGGATAGTTTCTACCCAGCCCTCAGACTCATCTCAGAAGCTGTTCTTTGCACGCACAGCCCCTGATCTCAACCGTGGCTGCACCCTGCCTCACCTGGGAAGCTTTAAGCCATTTTGATGCCTGAGTCCTCCCCAGAGATTTGCATGTCACTGGGTTGGCGGTGTATCTGGGACATGTCCTGGACACTGAGGTTTTTTAAAGCTCAGACAATCCTGAAGCGCTGTCAAGATTTGAGAACTTCTGTATATAGCATCTTGTGCTTAACTCAGAGAGCCTTAACATTCCCCTTCGGCTTGATTCAACCTCAGACAGGTTTCCTCTTAACCCTAGGTCCCTTACCCCCTTTTCTTAAAGAATTTACTTTAGAAAACTTGCCACTGTAGTTCTTTGTCTGCCCTTTTAAATGTAAATCGTCTCCCAGTTTCTGCTAGTTTCACCACCCAGAGACCTCCTTCTTGAAGACCTGTAACCGGTCAGCTGATGTGTGATCACTGATGGAAATGATGCCCCCGTCTCCTGGGCCCCAAGCACATTGACCATGCTGCCCCTTAATGTCCTTTTGTATTTTTCCACTGGCTCACCCCCCGGCTTCAAACCCCTCCTGCCTTTGGTTTAAGCGGGGTTAACTTAGATCTTACGTAAAGCTTTCCTTGGTTTAACTGGGTTGCCATGTTAGAGTCACCTAGATTGGACCAGCTGCTTGCTTTCATAGTATCTGTTTGGATTTCAGTCTTGCCGGCTCCTTTGTGTCTCTTTTTCATCTTGTTTTCATCTTTTTCCCCTTTCTCTCCTCAGCATCTCACCCAGGATAGCATACATAATGGGCCCCCAATACATTTCCTTTTATGTTTTTAAACAAAACTAAAGACTGCCATTGCTTAACATGCACATGTCACTCATTGGACTTCATCAGTGTGCAAACTATTCACGTGAACGAGCAGAGGAGAGAGGGCTGGAGGGGGAAACACTTGGAGAAAGAACAGAAGAGAGGAACCAAGAAAGAAGGAGACCCTTTGTTTTCCTCCATTGCCCTTTGCCGTTTTCAAATTAGACCTTGACTTTCACTGCCCCAGAGACACAGTAGACATTAATTCTTCACTTTTGAACTTCTAAAGGCTCAGGTCTGGGCAATTTAAGTGCCATGTAAGGGCCTTTCAAGGAGAATGTTGACACCCTGCAATTTTTGCTTTAGAATGCGGACTTTAGGACGTGACCCCTCTGCCTTCACCCAGCCCTGCACTGAAGACAAGTCCCCTTCATATGATCGGCCTTCAAATATCCATCAGGGAGGGAGCACTTGCCTTTGACAACTTATTTGGTGGCTTTCAAAGCTTGCTCCTTGAAATTAATATTCTCTAACTGTAAATGAAATAAATTTGGCTGTTTCCACATAAGTGCTTTTTTACCCCTTAATGTAACTTTTAATAGTGTCTGAATATCTCATTTTCCAAATGAGAATTAAATAACGGAATACTTAGCTTAAGTTTATTTTTCACAGGAGTTTCTTTCTCTAAACCATAAAACTTTAATTGGCAAACTTTATATCTGTACATGTAGTTTAAGATTCCACAAACCGTTTTGAATATGAGAGCACTTCAAGATTTTTTTGCTTAAAAAAAAAAAAACCAATGAAATAACATGGTTTAACATTTACTTGCAGGTGTCACCAAAAAAAAAACCACACAAAAAAAGAACCAAAAAAACCACACCTGGGGCAAAAAATCTTCATATTTTAAAGGCAAAGGACACAGCATTAATGTCAGCTCCTGGACTGCAGTTCTGGGGATAATTTATTGCTTCACCCCCATTGGCTGGTAGCTGCTTAGCAAATGCTTTATCAGTCAGCTCAGGTTAAATTGTGCAGGGCAACGCACCTGCTCGTCATTTTAGTGACTCCCATTAGCTCAGAGCTATTTCCATCTCGTGTTACAGCTATGCTGCAGGTCAGTTGCAAATTTGCTCTGGGTCTTTTTCATTTTAGGGTCCAGGCTAAAGAAGCGTCTCCTCTCTAGGACATGCCAGTCTCGAGGTGAGGGGCAAAGATGGCCGAACCACAGCACGACCTTTCAAGCCCCCACGTTAAAGTGGCACACATGACTTCACTCATCCTTCATTGGCTGAAGCAAGTCACGTGTTCAAGCCCGAGCTCACTGGGGCAGGAATGTGGCAGAGGGGCCGGACACAGAGAAGCAGCAAATATTTTTGAGGTGTAATTCGATTTTGCACAATACTAGTTGGGTGACCAAGTTCCTTTTGCTCCGTGAATCTTCATATTCTCTGCCTGCCCTGGAATTGTTTGTTTTCAAGCCTAAGGTAACTACACTGATGCTCGTGTTGCCTTTCCAGGGCTCGCATTACCGAGTTCCGTAAAGTTGGTGGCTTCACTAGAAATTTATTGTCTCATAGTTTTTGCAAATCGGAAGTCCCAGATCAGAGTGATGGCAAGCTTGGTTCCTTCTGGACTCTGTGGGCATTTCCGTTCCATGCCTCCCCACCAAATTCTTGTGATTTCCTGGCAATCACTGGCGGTCCCTGGCTTGTAGACACAGCATCCCGATCTCCGCCTCCACGGTCACATGTTGTTCTTCTGTGTATATGTCCAAATCCCTCCCTTTTATATAAGGAAATCCGTTATATTGGTTAGGGGCCCGCCCTATTCCAGGATGGCCGCTTCCTAATTAATTACATCTGCAGTGACCTTCGCATTTTGAGGTTCTAGGGATTAGGACTCCAACATCTATGGATTTGGGGGGACAGGTCAACCCCAAACAAACACGTATCATGTTTGTCCAAAACAGTCCAGTTTGGTCTGTCGTCCTGGTGACCTTTTTACTAGAGATCCTTCCTTCATTCTCAAAAGGGTCCCAGAATGGTCCCTTAATTACACAGCTGCCTTAAACATAGTACATGATCATTATAGAGAATTTGAATGAATATAAAAACTCGAAGATTTTAAAGGAATCTCCTTTAAATATGAGCCTATTTGACATCCTACTAGTAACATTTGGCTGTACAGACATAATTTTTAAATAAAACTGGAATAGTATAATACCATTTTGTAATCTCTAGTTTCCACTAATAAGATTTTTGTGCATTTTCCTTAAAAAGCCAAGTTCTTTAAGAATAAGAATCTTAATTACTGTGTAATTGTCCATCATATCTACCTCATTTGATGGCTTATTTAATGACTTCCTTATGTAGGCCATTTAGGTGATTTTTAAGAGAACACTATTTCACAAAGTCATTTTTGGTACATAAGATACCAAACAGTAATTTTAGAAAGATGTGGTAAGAATTTCCTGCAGTTATGAGTATATTTCTCATAACAGTTTAATCATAAATGATCTTCCTCATGCACATTTACAAAGAGACTTAACCTCTTTTTTTTCTTTTTGGCTAGTTTTATTTAGAAAGGATAAGGTGACCAAATGTCAATGGCTATGTGAATGAACCACACATCTTTTTTTGTTTGCTTGTTTTGCAAAAAGCTTCTTACTGATTTTATTTTTGGTAAACTAAGTAGTTTGGGCTTTTATTTTTCCAAGGCAGTTCTGGAAATAAAAGCGGCTATTCCCTTGCAACCTACCAACTCCTCTTAGAAAATATGCCTTGGAATCTCTTATCCAAATTCCACTTTATTTTACATGTGCTACATTAGAAAAAATACCACTTTCCATGTTTAGGCAATGATGGCCATAGCCCATCGCTGCACATGACAGGGGTGTGTGCCCTGCTGGAGGGACCCGTGACCAAGTGACTCAGGGGAGAATGATGTCAAGCAAGTCATAACAAGGGACAAGGAGATTCCCAACAAGTTGAATTCATTATTTGGGGGAGGGTACCCTCTGGAAACCATTGTTGATGCATGCCAAGTAATTCTAATGTGGTTGGCTTGTGGTTCACATCTTTGTCATGGAGCACACTGTACCACCATTATTCAATTATGTGTCCATCTCCTGATGGGACTATTAATTTCCTATAGGGCTTTATAAGCCATATCAAGCCTTGGGTCTTTCTCCTGTGGGAAACAGGGATCCAGTTGAATGATTTGAAGAGGGGAATGAAAGAACAAGATCTATGGTGTGGAGAGCTCCATCTGGCTTCTGGGTGGAGAACGGATTAGAGGAGAAGAAAGGCTGGATGATAAGAGGCTCCAGTGGACACCAGGTAGGTCTTCAGTGAAGCCTAGTACAGAAGGGTCCAGGTACAGACAGTCCAGGTAGAGAGAGCATGGTGGACGTGTGGCAGCATCCCAGGTGGAGGGTACACATGGAACTGTGGCATCATACTCAGGAAGGATGGGTATGAAATTAAGGTTGCAGGAAGGTAGGGAGCCCAGTGACCTGCTGGGTCACTGAAGAGTATGAACTTTACCTTGGTTACAGTTGAATGGGGGTAAGGGAGAGAAAAGCTTCCACAGTGATTCTAAGACTTATTTTTTTAATTTTAAGTTTATTGATTTATTTTTGAGAGAGAGACAGACAGACTGAGGGAGGGGGGGCAGAGAGAGAGGGAGAAAGACAGAGAGAATCCTAGGAAGGCTCTGCACTGTCAGCACAGAGCACGATGTGGGGCTTGAACTCACAAACTGGGAGATCATGACCTGAGCCGAAACCAAAAGTCAGATGCATAACTGACTGAGCCACCCAGGCACCCCGTTTTTATTTTCTTGATTCAAGATTTGCATATGTACTAGATAGGTTGCAAAAGAAGCAGTTTTAGGAACTAGGGAAAATATAAACAATGAACTCTTTGGGAGATATGGTGAGTTTAAGAGATCTGGAGAAAATCTTGAAGACATGAAGCAAGGAGTTGGAAATTCAAGTCTGGAGATCAGTAGAGGTAAGTAGAGCTATAGATGTATAGTCGTCAAAGTCCTAGGCTAAGCTGAAGTCACGAAAATGGGTGAGGGTGACCGCAGAGAGAGTAGAATGTGAAGAAGGGAGCCACAACTGGAGTCCTAGGAAACATCATTTAGAGAATGGTTGTTAAATGCAATATTGCGGGGTCTCAGTAAAAAATGAAAGTGCAGGGACCCTTGCGCAAATATGATTAAGAATTTTAAGATGGCAACAGTAGATCAGACCAGGCCTGGTTCCTTTGGTCTTCACCACTATTCCTTTACACATAGAACAGTCTGTATCCCACCCCCGTGCTTGTCTATAAACTTTCACTCCCACAGTGAGAAACCCACTGTCCTCTACTGGTGTCTTTTAAACGTTCAATTCCAATACACATACGGTAAAGTTTCAGAATTGTTAATCTGTACCCTCACGAGAAGAGCTTTATCAACTACAGTGCACTGGTATATATAGTTCCATTTCTTTCCAGTCTTAGGGATTCCACTCATTTCCAGACTATTTAGGTCATCAGTTTTTCCTCGACTCCTTTCTGTTAGATTCTTTTGCCATACCTCTATCCTATCCTTAGACCCTGTGTGAAGTTTTACGGGTACTACACTAGCTTGATTACTCACACTACCTAATTCAAGCTCTATCTTGTCTTGAAATTGGGTAATGTAAGTCCCCCAACTTTGTTCTTCTTTGCCACTGTGTTGGCTATGCTAAATGTTTTATCTTTCCATATAAATTTTAGAATCAGTATGTTGATATCTGTAAGCTATCTTGTTAGGATTTTGGTGAGGATTGCATTGAGTCTATGAAGTGGGAAAAACTGACCTCATAACAACGTTGAGTCTTCCAAGTCATAATCATGGGACATCTTTTCATTTATTTAGATATTCTTTGATTTCTTTCATCATCACTTTGCAGCTTTCAGCATACATATTCTGTTAAATTTATACTAAGTACTATACCTAGTCATATAAGCCATCAATTGACTTTTGTACATTGATCTGGTGCCTCATGGCCTTGCTACACTCAAATAGCTATTTTGTAGACTCTTTGGGGATTTTTACATAGATAATCATGTCATTGGCAAATAAGGACAGTTTTATTTCTTATTTTCCAATATATATACACCTTTTCTTTTCATTGTATTATGTAGAATTTCCAGCACAAGGAAGTAACATTCTTCCTTGTTCCTGATACTAATGGGAAAGCATCCAGTCTGTCATCCGTAGGTTTGATGTTACCTATAAGTTTTTTGTAGACATTCTTCATCAGGTTGAGAGAGCTATCCTCTGTTCCTAGTTTGCGGATTATGAATTGCCACTGAATTTTATCAAATGCTTATTCTAGATTGATTGACATAATCATAGAATCTTTTTCTTCATCCTGTTGATATAATAGATTGCACTGATTTTCAAATGTTGAACCAGTTTTGCACACTTGAAATAAATTCCACTGAGGCACAAGTATAATTCTACATATATATATTTGTTGGATTTGATTTGCTAATGTGTGGGGACATTTTGCATCTATATTCACACAGATATTGGTTTGTATTTTCTTTTCTTCTAATGCCCTAATCAGGCTTAGATATTACAGTGGTGTGTGTTGGTATCTTAGAATGAGTTAATAAATGTTTTCTCTGCCTCTATTTTCTGGAAAATATTATGAGTTATTAATATTACTTCTCCGTTAAATGTTTGGCAGAATTCACCAGTGAAGCCATCTGGGTGTGCTGCTTGGTAGAATTTATCAGTAAACCATCTGAAGTTGATGCTTTCTTTTTTGGTAGGTTATCAATTATTGATTTAATTTATTTAATAAAATTAGGGCTATTCAGGTTATCTATTTTATGTGTTTCATGTAAGATAGCAATTTTGTAGGCCTACAAAACTAACAGTATTCCTCTATTATCTTTTTAAGGTCTGTGTGATCAGAAGTGATATTCTTTCTTTGATTTCTGATATTGGTAATTTGTATCTTTTTCTTCTTTCCTTGATAAGCCTGGCTAGAGGTTTAAGAACTGTATTCATTTTTTTTAAAAGAAGCAGCTTATGCTTTGTTGATTTTTCTATTGTTTTCCTATTTTAACTTAAGTTTATTTTTGCCTTGACTTCATTTTTCTTTTCTCCTGCTTGCTTAAGCAATTTACAATTTAGATGATCACTGCAGCAGCCATATGGAGACTGGACTGGAAGGGAGCAAGAGTAGTGGACACGAGGAAACCAGTTAGGAGGCTGGAGACAGAGTCTAGGCAAGAGATGCTGGTGGCTTGACTCACAGGGAGAGAACTGGAGATCAGCTCAGAAGCTGCTGTTACCCGGTTTTAATCTACAGAGGGCGGAACTGACCTCACGGGTGCGCATGCGGACAGGGTATGGGGGAGAAATAGACACAGAAAGAGGGGAGAGAAGTCTGCTAAATATGAAGATCTGATCTCAAGTCACTACTTGAGAATGCAATGGAGTGCTGGTAAATGTTTAACAGTCAAATTGAAAACAAAGAAAGGAAGGAAGCAAGGAAGAAAGTGAGTGAGCGAAAGAAAGAGCAAAAGAAAGAGCAAAAGACAGAAAGGCAGGAAGGAAGGGAGGGAAAGAGAGAAAGAAAAGAAAGGAAGGAAGGACAGAAGGAAGGAGGAATAGAGAGGAGGGAGGGTAGGGGAGAGGAGAGGAGAAGGAAAGGAAAGAAAAGAAGAGAGAGGGAGGGAGAGAGGGAGAGAAAGGGAGAGAGAGAAGGAAGGAAGGAAGGAAGGAAGGAAGGAAGGAAGGAAGGAAGGAAGGAAGGAAGGAAGGAAGGAAGGAAGGAAGGAACAACAAATGAACCTGATTTCTAGTGTTTGCCAGTTTCTATGGTGTAAATATTCCCTTCATGGCTGACTTCAAGCCACTAAAGTGACACCACTGAATACAGAGTTGCGGATAGATACACACCAGCTGGTGCAAGCTGGCAAGAGCCGGCCCCAACACACCTCTGCTTCACATCCTTTGTTATCTCTAGGGTTCCGTGAGGAACTTTGGAGAAACTAAGACTGATGATAGGGTTTTCAGATCTCAGTTACATTTTATTTATTATTCCTACTGTTCTGGTAGCACACACACACAAAACTACTATAAAAATTTTAACAAAGAATACCTATGGAGCAGTTCCTACCCAATTTGTGCCCAGCACATGATAGGTTCCCACTAATAACTGGTGAAATTGAATTGAATTTTACCATAGTCTTTCTGGTTTTACCCATATGAAACTATAATTGTCTCATGGTGGTGATCCTATCTATTCTGGACCCAATGAATAAGTAATGCTAACTACTTGAGTTAAAGTTAGCACTTCCCCATGAAGTGTCAGGACCATCTCTTTCTTATTAAGAGCTCCCTTGTAGTTTCTAGTCCAATGAGTGTAAACATGTTTTTTTTTCCTCCTACTTTGTTCCATAGAATAACCATAGAGCATGGGGACAATCTCACCACCTTGGTGTCTGCCTCTGAGGTCATTAACATGATATATTATGAAGCGACAGGAAATTAGTTGCTGAATATTTCAATATGGAGAGGAAATAGTATGTTCCATTGTTCCCATAGAACCACGAATTCTTGGAGTAACCTGTAGCCATAGTAACAAGATAAGGACATATTCTTTAAATGTTTAACTAGGATTCTATACTTCACACATTCAAGTACAGTTGATTCTTGTTATTTATAATTGAATTGAATTAATTTTTTGATATATTTGGGGTCCACTTTCCAACAGTAGTTTTCAACTATCTTAATTTAAGATTAAGAGTGTAATAGGATTTTTCACGCCATTCTATGAGAATGGGAATAGAACTACTTTTTGTATTAAAAGGAACTTAAAGGGGCCTTTAAAAATTAGTAAATATTTTTAAATGAGCCAAATAGTGCCTATGAGGATAATGTTGGGGTAGAAGGGTAAATCCGTCTCTGGGTCTTCAAAAGAGACAGTCACACTTGCCCATTGTAAGTCCTAAGTACAAAGATATTAACTGCACTAGGTATTTATAGTAACAATATACAACAGGAGTTAATATGGCCTGAGAGTGTTCTATGTGCCAGAATACTCTCAAGGATGGTCTTATTTAACCCTCAGGAAAATCCTGTGAGGCGGGTACTATAATCACCTTCACGGTGCATGTATGGAAACTGAGTCATCCCGACCAAAGTCATCAGGCTGGTGCGGGATAGGGCGGATTTGAAGCCATGCCATCCAGCTCTCTGGCCCATGATTTTGCCCACTGCCCTGACTTTTCTGTGCTAAGCTCTGCCCGCCAACCACAAAGGGCTCAGATTCCACTGTCCATGTTCTCCCAGCCCTTGAGCCTGCCATCATCGCTCTGGTCCCCAAAAAACATATACCTCCACGTGGAACCAGGCTCCTGGTCTCTGTTAATTTCACTGAATTCATAGTTACAGCGTCTGTCGTGTGTGGGTGCCGTGCTTGGAGCAAGGGAACCCAGATGAGCACGGCGAGGTCTTTGCTCTGTACGACCCCAGAGACCAGCGGGAGGGCCATATCTCGTGAACAAACAAAAGCCCTTCAGAGTAACAATTTCTTTGAGGGAAAAACAATAAATGAATGAAGTGCAAAGCACAAGGCCAAAAGGACCCTGAATGGTGTGTTGGTTCCCATCGGCTAAACTGCCTTCACAGGGCCCTCGGTGTCTGCTGGACAATGGAACCCGCATGAGAGCCGTGACTGCGTCACTGCTGCTGAGAATGACAACATCACCTTTCGTGTGCCAGGGACGCTGGCGGCATCGGGACTTTGTTCGAAGCCTCGCGTCTTCAAAAGTGCACACCGCCTCCCAGTGATTTTCTCCTTCTCATTAAGCTTGGCAGAGTCAGAGCCCTCGGTTTTCAAACAATAAATATCAAACCAAACACGGTTGCTGCCCGAGCCTGGCGACCGGTGGCGGCCGGGGAAGTCGGCGTCACCCCTGCTCTGAGTTTGTTCGGGGGACAAGGTGGCCTCGCAGCTCGTGGCACGGGGACAAACAGCTCATCACTGTAATTAAAGCAGAATTGGACATCCTACTGTTTTGTGCTTCATCTCCCTTCATGTAGACAAATAAAGTGGAGGAGCAGCATATGGATGGAGACCAAAAATTGAATATAATGTCCCCGTGCTTGTATCAGCAAGGGCAAGGAGGAACACAGCCGCGGTGTCTCCGTCTGCAACCGGACCATCTGCACCGCAAGCCCCCGCCGCCAGAGCGGCCGGGTCACGCGCCTGCCCCCGGTCTCTGGCAGCCTGCGCGCTGCTCCGTCTCCACTGACCAGCCCGCAGCGCGGGGCGAACAGGTTCCGGAGCCGCTCTGTCAGAAAGCAGGTCATTTCTACCAACGTTTTGCATAAGAGGATGCTGTTCTTGAAACAGGCACCCGGCTCTCAGAAGCTCGAATCCCTAGCCCGGCTAATGAACTCATTCTGACAGCTGGGGCCTGATGTGCTTTTTCAGGGAAATTTAGCCCCGAGCAGGGGGAGAAAAATCAACAAACAGCTAGGGGAGTGTCTCTCTTTTTGCCTTCATTTTTTTCCTTTGACAGGACCTGGGCACAGCATAAATGATACAACATCTGCGGGAAAGAGATTATTTACTCAGTCAAAAAAATTATGGTGCGTCTATGGTGTTCCAGGCCCCAAAAGTGCAATTGTGAGCAGACCAGATCTCATGATGCTTATATCTGAATTTATTGCTGAAGATGTGTTCCCATAGCTTCCACTGGAACAGAGAAAACAGCAGATGGGTAGGTTGGATTACCAGTTAAAAACAGGTTTTGTGGTTTTTTTTTTAACACTCTGCCTGGACGACACTAAGTCAAGTTAGCATCTTCTCTTAGTTCAGTAGTAGATTGATTAAGTAGCACACTTAGATGCTAACTTTCATTCTTTGGAAAGGTCGACCACAGGAACAAAAGATACCCTCAGCATCCCCATAAGGACAGGCCTACTTGGCTTCCTCCTGGAGTGAGCTTCCCAAGCACTTAACACCTTTGCAGGTGGATTCTGGCCAGGAAGCGAGGGAACAGACGAGAAGCACACCAGCAGCAAGTGCGACATGCCCACCATGACCAACCGGGTGGTCTCATTTTGTCTTTCCTCGGATGTGGATGGAAGGTGTTCCGAGCCTTGTCTCACATCGGAAGCAGAGCTTGGAGGGTTCAGGCGGCCTGTCCTGAGGTCCGAGAGACGGTCACCAGCAGGACAGAACCCAAACCCAAGTTTGTCTCGCCTCATTTTTCTGAATTTATGTCACACGATGAGGATATGCTTGGAGATGGTTTCCCAGCCCACAGCAGTTTGAAAGCAGCAAATTCCAAGGACTAGTTCATCTTACTAGAACAGGCAGAGGGCCAGAAAGGATGAGTGGCAGATGAGGGTCTCGAGATGGAGAAAGAGATCAGGAAAGTATAAAAAGCACACACGTGGGGGCGCCTGGGGCGGCTCAGTCGGTTAAGCCTCTGACTTTGGCTCAGGTCATGATCTCAAGGTTTGTGAGTTCGAGCCCCGTATTGTGCTCAGAACCTGGAGCTGCTTCGGATTCTGTGTCTCCCTCTCTCTCTGCCCCTCCTCTACTTGCGCGCGCTCTCTCTCAAAAATAAACATTAAAAAAAAAAAAAAACAGCACGCATGAAAACACCCAGCAGAATGAAGCCACTTGACCTAGGGAGCATGTGATCCCTCCACGTGCCCCCAGTGTCTGAAGGTGTAACACAATTTCATTTGATGCTTATAAAACTACAAGCCATCTTTCCATTAATAAATGGACGTGTTAACTTCAGTTTACTTGAAGAGAAGGAACTACTGTATAAAACCTTACAGAGATACTGGCATCCAAGTGGGTCACTTTTTCAAAAACAGCTTCGCTTCAGTCACCTGCGAGATTTACCTCCAAGGAATCATTCTTCCCACAAAACTAAATACAGGAAGTGTCACCTCACAACACAAAATGTACTTTACATAACATGTTACATAACACAAATTATGTAATATGTATATAAATATACACTCATATGTAATATTTAAATTTCTGAAACTTCCCCAAATATCTTCTTTCTTCTACCAAATTCATCATTTTATCCACTTACTGGTAACTGATACGGAAAAGGAAATATTATTTTCTTAATTCCAAATTTAAAGGCACTTGTTCTGCATATAAAAGAATACATAGGGGCCTAAAGGCAGAGGTAAAAGGGAGTCCTTCAGTGCGAAGCCAGTGTGGGGAGACCGCTGGACTTGACCCTTTGGTACTCCTTCACGCCTTCATTCATTCACTCATTTATTCATTCATATACGTTCACTCATTCGACACGTACTTATTGAGAGCCTAGTCTGTCCAAGACACATGCTAGATGTGGAGGGTAAAATGGGAACAACACAAGTAAAAAAAAGTCAATGTAGAAATCCTGCTCTCCAAATAGCCTGTTTGGATTTTTTAAGATGGTCTCTTCCAAAAAAACAAAAAACAAATAGGGTTCACCCAGGTGGGATCTTGCACGGATATATTCCCACTTCCTGGAGTTTTCACACCCCTCGTTCCTGTTCAGAGGATGGGTTGGTCCTGTGATGTGTTCTGAGGCCAGTGTGGGGGACATGGGGGACATCAGCTGAACCTTCAGGACTGAGCCACCCTCTAAGAATGCTAAGAGCAGCTGAAAGAAACGGGACAAGGTCAGTCTCAGTAGAATGATCCTAGAGATTACGGACACCTGACATTAATCATGGTGTGCTTTGCTGGGACTCCTAAAGTCCTGGGAAGTTTCCAGATGGGGCTCGTGTCTTCCCCGGGACCACGAAAGTTCAGGAGACCCAGTGTAAGCAACCACAGAATGAGGGGCAGATTAGGACTTTTGCCATCTTTTAACTTTGGAAAAATAATGTTCCATCTTATGTATAAAGTGAATTATTTGAGTCATCTCCCTCCAGGGTTCCTTCTAAGTCTAATGGTCTGTGATCTCTCTGAATTGAGAGAGGGGAAGATCAAATATCAATAAATACAAACATAACCAAAGAGCATTTAGAGCTTCAAGGTGGATTTCCCTGACTTAGGAAGGGGCCGAGGGGACACTTCAGACACTCGGTGCATCAGCAAGGTGTCAAATGAAGATGGACGTGAGTACTGTCTGTTCAACAACTGCATATCAGTGGGTCAGAACGCTTGGTTATTTACTGTGGAGCAAATCTGCCTGTATCTGTGAAGAGTGTGCTGCTAAGGGTCTTTGGTACCATGGCCTGATTTCATGAGGATCAACACAGGTGGAGAACCAGTGACTCCTCCAGCTCTTGCCGGTGAAGGCATTGTTCTAATGTGATCCAAAGACATCCCACAGGCCCCTACGGTGGCTGATCTGGATGGCCGTCACTACCAAGTGGGAAAGAAACTGGATATATTTTTCTTTAGGAGCAATAATAAAAGACATATGCCTCCTACCCTACTCCCGCAATTCACTGTAGAGTCAGAATCATGTTTACATTTCACATAACCCACTTAGAAGACTGTCTGGCAGAATCTACTAAAACTGACCCAATGGCGCGCATGGGTGCCTCAGTCGGCTGAGCCTCCAGCTCCTGCTCAGGTCATGATCTCACAGTTCGTGGGTTCAAGCCCCGCATCGGGCTCTGTGCTGACAGCTAGCTCAGAGCCTGGAGCCTGCTTTGAATTCTGTATCTCCCTCTCTCTCTGACCCTCCCCTGCTCATGCTGTCTCTCACTGTCTCTCAAAAATAAATAATAAAAAAAATTACAAAAAGTTAAAACTGACCCAATAACC
>NC_043715.1:4894665-4942211 GCF_006229205.1 Suricata suricatta
GGCCAATCTGGTCACGTCACTCCTCGATTATAAGTGACGCCTGCGGAATAGGGCGTGAAGTCTCTGGGGTCGTGTTTCCGGTTCTTCATCATCAGGTCCCTGATTCTTCCTCTGAAGGTATTTGTGAGGGGCCCTCCTCGCAACCCAGTACCCGCCATGAGTCTTGGCTTTCCAGGCACCCAATGCATCAGGCTCCTGCCACTGCCTGGAGAACCCTTTCCAGCCCAACTTTGCCTTGCCTGCGGCTACGTGGCATTCTAGAGTTTTCTTGGGAACCATGTCCTCTGCCTTCTCAGGTTCTCCACACTCCCACTGCGCCCTGTCCCGGGGTCATCTGCCTGTTTATAGCTCTGGGTCTCCTCCAGTTGTGTGTTCCTTGAGGGGGGAATCCATGGACAGCAGCCGGCACAGTGCCTGGCACATAATAGTTGCTCAATAAATATTTCCAAATGAATGAATTAATGAGTGGATGAGGCTCAATTTTCCAGCCTAGGAAGAGTATCTGCCTGCCCCACAGGCTTCAGCTGGGGCTGCTCTTCATCTCCTGATCCCAACACCAACACAACAGGAAACACGAACGAAACTCCCGTAGATGGACCGTTTAAACTTGCACCAAAGGGTACTGGTGTTTAAGATCTTCCCCAATCCTGCTCCCGGAGGCAGGTCCAGCCCCACACTGGAATCTCTCTCCTAGGATCCCATTGGGAAGTCATGGCAAGCTCTGCGCTAGAAAAGGAAATAATGGTGAGTTCTCCGTTCATCCCCGCCCCCTTTTCAGAAAATGGTGTATTGGCCCGTTTCTGTCTCTGTCCAGCTTTGCCTCAATCCTCTTCAAACCTGGGACTGCAAGTCGGACCACAAAAGGGCCCGTCCATCCCCCGCAGCGCCTCGGGCCCTGCTCCCTCGCAGCCCTTATCCATGGAGTCGGCTGTGACCTCTGCACTGAGAAAAAGGAGCAGTGATGTCTCTTAATTACCCCAAACTTAGCCTTTTCTGCTTTCACTTTTGTTCCTTGTGGTTCCTTTGAACAGGGTTGTCAGCAGACATACCAACAAAAAATAATGTGTACTCTGAAGCCAGACGGTGCTTCCCTCACCGGGTGCAGAGAGCAGTTTTCCGCTTGTCAACATGTGGTCTTATTTGTTAAACCGAGAGGTGACCTCCGGCCTTGGCTCAGTGCGCAAGCACGCACATCAAATAACCGTTTGTGAGGTTAACCTCGTTTCTCCATACTTCACAGAGGATGTTATCTCTCCCTTCCTCATTTTCCAGGTAGAGTTGGGACAACTGTCACAGAATTTGTCAGCTTCAGGAGACTGACTTGGGATTTTTGTGCAGAGGAAGAGAGGCGGGGGGGTGGGGTGCAGGTTCAAGGCCTGCTTCTCCTTTGCACTGGCAGTGTGGCTTTAGACAAGGTTCTTCCTGGGTTGCAAGGGGCGGAATGATCCAGAACGACCCCTCGTGCTCACTCACCCTGGACAAGAATCCAGCTGTCGTCAGGGCGGAATGGGAAGATGGGGAAGCCACTTCTCCAAGCTGAAGGTTCCACTCGAGTATACACCCCATGGGACCTGGGCATCCGCTGACCCATCAGGTGTCACAGTCCATAGGTCCCAAGGTCAGTGGTAAGCTGGAGCCTGCTCCTACTTCTTGGTGAAAGTCAGATGTTAACTAGTTAAGAAGTTTGAACGTCGGTAGCTTTAAATTGGTCACCGTGGGAATACTTACACCCAAGGAAGTGGCAAACATTACTGATTAGGGCTTTCCTCACTTCCAGGAGCCAGTGAGCCAGCATATCACTGTCCAAGGCGTCTGGCTTTGAACACCTGGGATCATAGACAAGTCCTGTAAATCTGGGTACCTGTGCGCAGGCTGCGAGACCCCGGGAACTTGTCCACTGACAAGGGTGTAGTCAAGGTAGCCTAAGAAGGGAGGGCCATGTCCGAGGGGGCCTCATCTGGCAAACCTAGACAACATTCAGCTCTCCGCCCAGGCCTTGGCATAGCTCTCTGGGGGATGGTGGGGAAAGGGGAGGCGTGATTCTCACCTTTGGCTGACCCCTGGCTTCAACGCGTTCTCTTTCTCCAGTAAAGCCTAATCCTCAAACCCACACCGTGTGCTGTTCTGAAATCCATCCGGACTTCTGGTGCATGGCAGGTGGTTACGCTAAGGGACTCTGCTTGCATGACAACAGGGTTTGTACCATAAGGAAACGGTCTTGCGTGATGCACTAGCCTCGATTCCTCAGTAGAGCAGGGACAGAACCCTGGTCTCTGAGCGCATGTGTGAGAGTCAGATGGCAATTCACGTGGGTGTACCATGCAAAGAGCAGTGACCCATGGGGACTCCGCATTCACACAGTATGGTACAGAGATCATTGACGGGCACCCAAGACTCCTTGGTTCTGGTATTAGCGCTACCCCTCTTTGAAATGAGTAACCTTGGGCAAGTTGCTTCCTTTCTCTGATTTCATCTTCCCCATCTGGGAAATGGGTGTAGTACTTTGTGGGGTTGTTGTAAGAACTAAACAGGACAACAGGGCAGCCATGTTTGGCTTAGATCCTGACATTCATGAGATGTTGAAGATTCTAGTTGGATTTGAAAATTCCTCCACGCTCCTGCCTCCGGGGTGCTAATTCAGGCTGAAATGCCAGACCTTTGAATGTTCACAAATAATTAAATATAAATTCAGTCTGAGACCAATGTACATAACAATAAAGCCCTGGGAATCTTTCACATTGAGAACTGAAGGGGTGATAAACTCAGGACTAAAAATATTGCTTCCTCCATAGGCTCGGATGCCTTTATTTGCTGGATGTATATCACAGAGGGCATTTTTGCATATATATGTATTTGGCAAACAACCAAAATACCTCAATTATGTTTTATCATTAATTAAACTTTGCAGAAAGAGGGCAACACTTGCTAACGGTGAATATATGTTTTTATGAGACTTAGTTGAAATAAGTTAAAATTACCTTTGTTCAGTTGTGAATAAAGTTCAAGTTTTGAGATTCTTTATTTAAGTGGGTTTAAAAGACCATACGTCCGAGCAAATATGGAAATACAGGCACTGTCTTTTCCTTCTCCTTCTCCCTCTCTCTCACTCTCCCTCCCCTACCCCCGCATATCTGCCCCCTACACACACACAACCCACTGACGTCAAATCTATCACAATCTGCTGAAGATACCGATTTGACCAGACATAATGGTTGACTACCAACCAATTTATCTGGTATCCTCACTGCCATTGTGGAAAATTAAAATTTGCTAGAAATATCCAGACTGATCATATAACGGTATATTAATTCCATTCTAACAACAAACCAGGCTGTGATCATTTTAACCAGTGGATACCTCATCCAACCAGGCATAGACCTAACTAGAATTCAAGTCAAAGAATATTTGAGTTCGTACTGTGTTAGGCAGTGGCTGTATCACTACACTCAATGAATTATAGTTAATGGAAAGATAAGAAAAATACAAAAGAAACCATATCACTCTTCCAAATGTGTTTTGTGAAAGCAAAGAGGTATAAACAATGTGTAAAGGAGGTCAAACGAAAATCCCAAGGAAGAGACTGTATCAGAAATAGGCATGAGCCCAGCAGTGACCAATAGAAATATAATGCGTGTCATACAAACAATTTTAAATTTCTGGTAGCCACATAATAAAAACCAAGTAAAAAGAAACAAATGAGATTAATTTTAATCATACCAAGATATTCAAAATGTTTTGATTTCAATATGACAGGGATATAAGGATTCTTTATGAGATATTTTCCATTCTTTGTGTGGCGGGGTAATAGGCTTTTGAAATCCTGTGTTTATATTATACTTACATATCAATTTAGATACTATATTTTCATGAAAAGTATTGGAACTATATTAAAATTTATAGTTGAAAAGGGAGATTTCACAAGCCGATAACTGAATCAAATAGTAGTTTTTAAGTTTGAATTAAATTAGTTAAAATTAGATAAAATTTAAAAATCCACTTCCTCAGTTGCACTGGCCACACATCATGTGTTCAACAGTCACATGTAGTTGGTTAGAGGTCACCATACTGGGCAGTGTGGACACAACTTTCTGCAAGGACGTAAATGTCCCACTGGACAGCAAAGACTTGGATGTAAACACATCAGCCCCCACAGAGTGAGGATGAAGGGGGTATGTCCCAGGAAGAGGAAAGGGTTCTAAGTCATGGAAATATGAAAGGCATATGTGTGAGTGGGCTTGCCGCATGTAGGCATAAATTTTGCTCTTCATCTCTGCAAGAGTTTTTGATTATCGAGCTTCTAGACATCTTAGGTCTTTATATTCAAATTTCCCTTTTTTTTCATATTTATTTATTTTTGAGAGAGAGAGAGAGAACAAGCAAGCATGAGCATGAGCAGGGGAGGAGCAGAGAAAGAGAGAGAGAGACATAGAATCTGAAGCAGGCTCCAGGTTCCAAGCTGTCAGCACAGAGCCTGATGTGGGGCTCGAGCCCATGAACCATGAGATCGTCACCTGAGCCAAAGTTGGACGCTTAACCTACTGAGCTCCCCAGACATCCCCAAATTTCTCTTCTATACACTAGCCAGTGGTAAATTTTAGTTATTGAGTAAAACTCCTAGTTCTTTTTAAAAGAAACAATTAGGGGGTGCCCGTGTGGCTCAGTCAGGTTGGATTTTGGCTCAGGTCATGATCTCACAGTGAGTGAGTTTGAGCCCTGTGTAGGGAACTTCACTCATAGCACGGAGCTGATTGGGATTCTTTCTCTCCCTCTCTCTCTGGGCCCCTGGCACCCCGCTTACTCTCTCAAGATAAATAAACTTATAAAAAAATTTTAAAAGGAGAAATTAAAGACCTGTGAATTTCTGAGAAGAGGCATGTAGTCAGACTTGAATAAAAAATGTGCAGCAGTGATTGTGAAAAGGGGTGGAGGCCTGATAGTGATTACACAGAAGTAGTCAGGCAACAGAATGGGGCTAAGTCCATGTTCTAGAAGGAGGGTGAGATGGAGGAGCACTGAGAATCTGGTACCAGATTTCTGGCCCAGCTTCTGAGGACACATCTTAGCACCCATGGGTTCTCAAAGTGATGCAAATGGCTATTATGTGGAGTAAAACAAATTCAGTTCTAAGACACCAGATTCCTTGGCACCTGTTTGCCTAGCTGGGCATACATGGAAGGGACAGAGAACTTGGATGTGGGGAGATCCCTACTAAACAGTATGCCCACGACTTGGAGGAATATTTAGGAGCTGCCATCAATTACCCTTATGGATGACTTGCATTCATGACACAATCAAAGCAGAGTCCTGGTTCAGTGGTTTTCATGATTTAGTCTAATGATCTATGTTGATTCCTTTTACGAAAAGCACACGGTCCAATTACATATTTCTCCCATCCTGGGTTAAAGATGTCCTTCTAAAGGCCCATTCTACCAATTTATAGGGGATATAAAAAAAGTATTTTCAGTAAAATGTACTTTCATTGGTTTTGATGAAAAGGGTTTGTGATGAAAGTAGAATATCCAATAAGCATTTCATAAATGACTTGTCTTTCAAACTTAATATAAAACAGAATAAAAACGCGTCTCCCAAAGACCTCCTTGCTGCCCCACAGATTTAAGTCCCCTGCTCTCAATCAATCAGACCCAAGAACTCAAAAATCTCTAAAGAGGAAATCAAATATTTATCAGTGAAAGTTGGTAAAACTAAGAAATTATTTATGGCTCAAATTTTGAAATAGTCACACTTTGAAGGGGAAGGGGTAAAGCACATGCTGGGAACCACACATTTCTTTTTAGGGCGCATGCTCCCGGATCTCCACTGCCGTCTAGAATTCAAAAAGGGGAGGGAAATCATAGGTTTGAGGGAGTATGTTTGCAAGTGGGTATTTAACCCATTTTTCAGAAACACTAGGGAGATGATGGAAAAGCAGCCTCCAAATCCCAGTAAGTTAGCCACTTACCAACGAATTAATTATTTGGCAGATAAATAAATTATGCATCAGTCAAAACTTGGTCTAACCCCCAGGGCCACCTGCAGAGCCTTTCTGTCAATACACAATTCTACACGGCACAGCCTGAACTCAGAAAAATCCACCCCAGAGAGGAGATTCGCTACACCCTGCTTTTGATGTCTTTACCCTGAAGTATATGTCTCCTTTCTTTAAAGGCATTTAGATTGTGATAAAATAGGACAAAAAATATAAAGAAAAAGATACTAAGTCTCTCCATTCATCCTCTTGAAGTGCAAGACAAACCAAAAAGTAATTTTGTGCCAGCACGTCAATTCTTGGGTGTTTTATGATAATGTTGTATTTAGTTAGGCTTAATTTTTTTCCAAATTGTATTGTAAATGTTTCTAAACAGAGGAAACATTGAAAGAAGTTTTCAGTGATTGACCTTATGCCCACCACCCAGACTCAACCACTAACATTTTACTAAATTTGTTTTATTATAGATCTATCCAATTACCCGGTCCTCTATCCATCCTATTTTTGGGGGGTATACTTCAAATTCAAATAATCAAATTTACTTTTAATGTTGTCTTAAAGAGAGTAAGTGTCAGCAAAGATATTTCATCCCATGTAAGAGAAATCTCAGACTGCCCTTGGCAGGGTGCTGAGCACACGGGTTAAGGGCACAGTCTGAAATCTCAAAGAGCTGGCTTGGGATTTATTTCTGCTACTAACCGACTGTGTGACTTGGGGAGGTGACATTCCCCCTCTGAGTTCCCTTACCCTTACCCTGCACACTGGAGGGTGATCCTCATGGGGTCCCTTGTATGAGAATTTAATGTAAGAGATGAAAGGTGCTTACAGTTTACAACATTAGACAAGTAATGTATTTGTGATAATTTTTTCTACTCATCTATGATCCTAGGAGATTAAGAGCCCTGTCTAGTGCCTTTTGTCCTTAAATCCTCAGCCCCTAGTGCGCGCCAGGTAAATGCAGATGCACAATGTGTGCTTAGTGACATGAACCAGGTTGAATTTCAGATCTGCCCACCTGGGGTGCGGCGAGCCGGTATTCATGGAGAGAAGCACGCACAGTCCTCCCCATGAGACAAGAAAGTTCAGAAAACGAGGTGGGAGCAGACAGGCCAGGGCAAACCTGGCTTGCAAACAAACGTATTCATATTAAGTGTGGTGACGGGACAGAATCAGTCAGTGCCCCTTCCCCTCCCGTGGACCTCGCCTTTTCAGGGCACACCCGCAGGCTTCCAGCTGTCTCCCGCAGGCCCCAGAAAGCTGTTGTGCTGGTGCCCAGAACCCAGGGAAGGCTGGATGTGCTGGAGACTTCATGCCTTTGGGAAAGACCCTCAACCAAAGGTGGAGGGGTTGGTCTATCAATACCCCGGTTTTCTCCCCCGTGGAACGTGCTTTCCACCATTCCCAAGCACTTCCCCTTGGGATCATTACGATGCAGTCACCAACAGTGCCAGCTGTCTTGATAAACAGGCCTGTCGGCTGGCGGGTTCCCTTCCCAGGATCACTTCCTCACCCCCTTACCAGTATTCTTTTCACCTCCTACATAAACTAGCTGCATTTGAATTCTTGTTTCAGGGTCAGCTTCTGGGGGAAGCCAGAGGGAGGCAAGTGTCCTTACACGTTCATAACCACAGTCTCTTCTTCAAATGGCACACTACGCTGAAGTCTAAGGTGCGATATTTATAAAATTAGAGCTGCCTGACTCAGAGGGTTTGGGTGGGCGAGGAGGCTAGGTCTCTCTTCTCCCCACCTCCCCAAGACTCCCTGAAGGCGCCTCTATACTCTCTCAGAGCTCAGCAGAGCATCCCTTGTTAGCTCCTGGTGGGGCTGATGAAGGCAAAGCATAAGATACAAAGAAAAGGATAAGGTGGATGAATAAAAGCAAACATGCACAAAGAGGGAAAAAGTTCCTTTAAAGGTATGAAAAGCTTGGAGAAACAAAAAGCTTTTGCAGTACTCCCAACCAGGCGGTGCTGAGGCTGCCGGCCCGTCACTATTCAAGTAGGACTGGGGTAGGTCAGTGGTTCTCAACCCTGGTTGCACATCAGACTCACCTGGGATTTAAAGGAAAATTGCTGCTGCTTGGTCCTCACTTCCTGACCAACTGAATTGATCTTGGAAGGTAGAGCCTGGCATCTGTCATGTAACTTCTCCAGGCGACGCTGGCGCACAGTGAGGGTTGAGAACACCAGCCTTACATAAAAGTCTAAAGAGCAAGGATACAACTTGTGTCTCTGAAATGATTTGGGGGCAGAGCCTTGCAGCCTTGAGGAATCTGGTCCTTGGTGGGTGCCACCCTTGGCTTCAGGGACACTGACATAAGGGCCACTGCAGCAGTGGAGGCCATCCAATGGGCCGGGCTCATAACTCACCAACGTCCACTCGGGACAGCTCTGCTTCCCTTTGTCTCATGTCCTGGACCCCCGGCAAAGTTGTACTTAAGGAAAGGCATCCTTGGCACAGTGGTAGCTTAAAATCCCAAATTCCGTGATTACCAGGACACTGGATAATTGATGCCTCTAATTTCCAACAGAAATAGATTTTGAATGGTCCAAATTACCTCACTTCTGGTCGGGTCACCATATAACACCCCTCGTGGCAGATTTTTCTGTGTCCACTCCTCCAAACCACTCTGCTCCCACAAATCATTCCTTACGAGGCAGTCAGAGGGTCTTTCAGTGCGTACACGTGCACACACAGACACACACACACATCCTGGGGGAACTCCCAGTGGTCTCTTGCTCTATATACAATGAAATCCCCACTTGCCATGGTGTCTGAAGTCCCTGTGACTTCAGCTCTTCCCACCCTCTTCCTGTGCACACTGCAGCCCTCCAGACATTTGGCATCTCAAATATCCCTCATTCCTTCCCACCTCCAGACTTTTGAACATGCAGGACGCTCTGCTAAGAGTGCAGCTTCCCCAGACCTTTCCTCGCCTCTCCAGTCTCCATTCAAACACCAGGGCCTCAGACCAGCCCTGGGCATGCATGTGAACATTCCGTTCCTCTGCTCCCTGGTCTTGCCATTTACTCTCTTTCTGAACAGCTGTTTCTGCTCTTCACAGAAATCTCTCATCCTCTGCGATTTTCTTGTTTGTTTATTTCATCGAAACACATCCCCCTCACTGTAATACAAGCTCTCTCACAACACAGGGCTTCTGCGCTGTTCACACCAATATTCACCCAGTCCCGGTCTTGAAGTCTGGCATATGACAAGTGCTCCTTATTTATGTAATGAATGAGTAAATAGTTCAATAGCACCCAGCCATTAAGGTCATTCACTGAACTAATCGCCACTGTTCAAATTCCAGGATGACCAAAAAGGACTAACTGGTTTACATTTGATTTTTGATGTTGACTTTCCTACGGGGAGAGAATGTGTTGATCAAACAGCATCAGTATTTCTGCCCATTTAACAGCGAATATTTCTTCCTGGAAAGATTATTGCCCTGATTCATGTGACAGTGTTTTCTGGGTCTAGTTAGTATGATTTAGTTCTTTTGATCTTATGTGATCTTGGTTCTGACCCAGGTGCTACTGGACTTACACATTTGAAAATTAGGATCTAAATTAAGGGGCCACATATCATCATACTGCTACACTAGTAGAGTAGAGTAGAGTAGAGTAGAGTAGAGTAGAGTAGAGTATCTGGCTGGGTGCCTGGACATCATCTTGAAAGCAATGAGTCTATTTCTTAACAAGTGACATTTTCCTGACACAACTTGAGCATGTTCAAATGACGCATAGCTCTACAAAGCATGATATTCGGAGGTGTTATTATTATTTTTGGAAATTCCTTTTTGTTTGTTTGTTTATGGCTTTTGTCATTCTCTCATCAGCAAAACCATCTGGTTTCTCACCACAGAGGAATAGAGGCGGGCTTCAGGAGGCCACCAAGTCACAGTCACAGTCAGCTTGCCTTTTGTATGCTCTCCTCTTCAGTAAAACACGCCTTTGTCATGTCATTTGTCTTTGGTCTGACTTACCTTGCCAACATCTCTTGGGAAGGGTTGTCTCTGATTCTCTGGAATTAAAATGGGAGATACCACAATGGACCTCTTTTGTCTTGGGACAGGAGAAGTTCTTGCAAATTTAAATATATCCTGAAAGAAAAAAAAAAAACTCAAAATCAATCGACTAAAAAGCCCCACGGAGAGGATGTATCAGCCTGCCCTGAGATACAGTTCCTTTGTTGTGAAAGCATAAGGCTGTTTGGACATTGTTAATGTTATTCTATCAAACCTCATTAGCGTTAGCAAGTACATCGTTAGAATCATACTAAAGCTGACATCGTGATTCACAATGACTATCATTAAGCTCTTTAATCCCATCTTCTGAATCATTCTATTCACAATGTCAGTTTTGATTTATACATCCTTCGGTGATTGGATATTCCTGTTCTTAATCTGCCAACTGAGGAGATTACTCACCTGGTCACGAACCCAGAACCCACTGGCTATAAAAGTGGTTCTCCTCATGGCCGACTGCAAGGTGCTTACGCTCACAAATGCACAGGGATAAAGGGGCTATCACTAAGCCCCACACTCTCCCAGACCTCATAAAGACTCCTAGTCCATGTTTTGTCAAGGGATCTTTCATTCATGGGCCAACTGTTGGAACGCAACACCATGCGCGATGTCCCCAAACACTGTCAGGATTTCCCCCCTCTCTGTAATTTAACTATTCAATGACATACATGTGTGCAAACAAGGAAATGTTGTATCATGATTTTAAATAAAACCCTGGTATTGCTTTTCATAAATAGGAAAAACATAAACATAAACATACTGGAGACAAAATGAGGGTATTCGGCTTGAGCTGGAAATTCAGGGGTAGGGGGGAATAAGTTCCTCTTTCTAAAAGGGAGATAAGCAAGAGGTCGTGGGGCATTAAATGGTTGTTAGCACCAAACTGAGACTTTCCCCTTGAACTGATCAGAGGACTAAAGGTCGAACATCATCTTCAGCACATAAACCAATCTCACTCAAGGCTGGTGCTAACTGAAGTTAAGTCATGTGTCATCCAAATCATCTCAAATTTTGGATGACAGACTCCTTACCAAAATGTGGCAAATGACATTTAAATACCATCATTAATCCACACCCCACAAAAACATGTGTATATTTGTATGTGTGTGTGTGTGTGGTTTTAAAGAAAAATCTACATAAGAAGTGTCAGACCGAAAACAAGATCAACTAAGGCTAAGAAAGCTTCTATGATCTTTCTCTAGATTTTGGTGGGACTGTAATCTAATGGTTCTCTTTGGAACACAATTGGGCAATACTTTTTTATTAGGAATCTTAAAACTGTACATACCCCTTCACTCAGTGATGTTACTTCAAGGAATGCATTCAAATGCTAGATTCAAAAAGAGAATAAAATTGTGTGCAAGAAAGTGTTGAGAGGGACATTATTTGCAAAGGGTAAACATGGCAAACAACTTAGATGTTCAACTACCTTAGAAGGGTACCAGTAATGGAGGTGCAAAGACCACATTCTGACCACTATTACCACGTCGACTGCTTCTACAATCACCACCACAGACTACAATGCACACTCTCTTAAGTGTGTGTTGCACAATGTGCTGGGCACTTTACATGTGTTCACGCTAATATTTGCAATTAATATCTCTAGTAAATCTTGGTCTTCCTCAACCAATGAAGAATATCAAGTTCATAGAGGCTGTGGGACTTGTTCAATTCACCTAACCAGTAGGGAGAATATCTAGAATAAAATGTGTAGAGAAACATAGAATGCCATATTGAGCATCTTCTATTCTTACATAAAGATGGAAGAATAATACTTAAAATCTCAAGCATGGGTGCAAGTAAAACTGGTCTCTAGGAAGACCAAATAATCAATATTCAGGTAAAGATAGAAAACTGGAGTGTGAATATGTAATGGAGAAAAAGTATGAGGGATTAAAACAACAAATCCACCCACCCACACAACTACCACCAACAAAATAACTCCGCCTAACCAAGCAAAAGACCGCATAGAGAAAAAGAAAACAGCATAGACAATGATACGACAATGAAAAACACAGTGGATTATATTCCTAGAACACTGACATATAACATCTGTGAAGATTCTCTTGGTTCACTAGGAACAGCAAAAGAATAGAAAACATGTAAAATATGCACAACACATGAATCTCATTTACAGTAAAAAGAACCTTGAGGTTCAGATGAGCGAATGTCTCAGAAAGCACTCTGAAAAGATTTAAAGTCCTATGCAAATATAAAGGACAGGGGACTTGGCTCTGTGACACAGCAAAGGTAGTCCATCACATGAATTATGTGTAAATGTGTCTAAACCTCCCATTGCCTATAAAAAGGGGCTTATTTGGGACTGCAGGTCTGTGAATGGGTGATCTTTTTGTTCTCATGGGTACCTAGGAGGTCAGGCCGCTGAGTCCCCATTCCCACATCGGGTGTCCACTCAGCTTCTTACTAGCAAGCCAAGCCTGCAGTGGCCAGTCCATTTCCCCAGCTCTCACCAGCCCAGAGTTAGCTGCAAGCATGGCTGCATTAGCCCTTGGGTCTAAAGTGCCTAAGACAGAGAAGGACAGATACCATATGTTTGCACGCATAGGTCTAACAGGAGGACAGGAGAAACCTAATGGAGGACCAGGGTGAGGGGAAGGGGGAAAGAGAGTTGGGGAGAGAGAGGGACGCAAAACTTGAGAGACTATTGAATGCTGAAAATGAACTGAGGGTTGAAGGGTAAGGGGGAGGGGGGAAAATCTGTGGTGGTGATGGAGGAGGGCACTTGTGGGGAAGAGCACTGGGTGTTGTATGGAAACCAATTTGACAATAAACTATTTTTAAAAAAATGAAATAAAGTACCTAAGAAAAGGAGGAGGAAGCTCTGAGCTCAGGACGGCCAAGTGCAGGTAGAAGGGCACCGGGTAGCAGGTGGGAATAACTGACTTTAGCGCTGTCTCCAGGCACGTCAGAGCCCTCCATGGCGGCCATGGTAAGGAATTACTGGGGCCAGGACATCTACTATCTCCCAACTTCTTGCCTTATAGTGGCAGAGACCCAATACCCATTTATCCATGACCATGCTTTTATGTCAGTAGCTCCTGTCTTTGTCTGTGATTTGTGTGTACATCTAACTGTGTCTGTTGACAAATGTCTACTTCTATACTTGATTCAATGTCTAACTCTGATCAGGTCTGTGCTAAACGGTTTGTTGGGATGCTTCGAAGCCATGTGTTTCTGTGTGACAGGGACCATGTAGGAGCCAGACAGCTGATGGGACTGACAACTGTTCACACCTATCTAGACAAGTGTGTTGTGTAATAATGTTTATGCCTGTGTCTGTGTTTGTATCTGTCAATCCAGTGAGTGAAGACCTTTGAACGCACCAGGCCATGGTTGTAACCTTAAGGTAAGAAAACAGGAACAGTGAGGATAAAAAAAAGTGAGCAACCTAAGAGCTGTTTATCGAAGGAGAAAGGACAGGGTGTGGGGAAGAATGAGCATCAGGGCCAAGGAGAGGTTGTTTGAGGATTTCACCATTTCTGATGTTGCCATTACCAAGACAGTGGGCAAGGAGCAAAAATCCAAAAAAGAAAAACAGCAGTTCTGGGCACGGGGTTGCATGCTGCGGAGAGTTAGACGTGAGGGGCTGTTGGATAGCCCACAGAGATTTCTAGAGAGTGTATCAGAGTTGTATCTGGGAGGGAGCAATGAATGAGGAAGAGAGATATCACAACCATCTACAGACAAGAGTAGCTGGATGGGATGGAAAAGCTGACATCACCCTCATTAGTCCAGAGAGAAAAGGAAGCCAACCATCCAATGGGTTCCTGAGAAGGCCAGCAAAAGCCACAGAAGGATAAGGTGACAAAGAGGGGAAAACCAGAAGGATCAAGATATGAGAATGTCAGAAAGGAGGGGGTACATGGCCATGTCTGTCACCCAATGACAGACACCCTCTCCAACAAGTTGAAGACCATAAGGAGGCTGTTGGGCTTGACAATGAGCGGGTATTGGTTTTAGGAAGAGCAGCTGAACAGTGTGTTAGGGTAGAAGGTCAGGAATCAACGAGAAGTGAGGGCATCAGTGAGAAAGGAAGATAGAGACTTGGGAAGAAGTCTGTCAGTTCAAGGGGAGACCGCGAAGTGCACTGGGCACGCAGAGGAAAGGGCTAGCGGAAGGAAGTCAGCGTGGAATGAGCAAGAGGCCAAGTGATGGCGGCAGATGCCCCCCCCCCCCCATCGAGGCGGGGAGGGAGTGGGTCGGCAGCCATGAGCCCGGGGAAAGGAGGGCGGAGACTGCTTTCCTTGAGGGCAGAGAGAGGCTGCAGGGGAATTTCTCATCTGTGAAGAAGGTAGTCTGCCTGCGCTCTTGATTATCAGAATGGAATGAGAGATTGTGTGTGGATGCGGTCTGTGCTCTGCAAAGAACAGCACAAAAGTGAAGGATGAGTCTTATTAATACCAGGACAGGGATGTGAGGAAATGAAGACAAGCCACTCAGTCCCTTTTATGAGTGAGTAATTCAGCCGACGGTGGCCTCAGGCCAGACCTTAACACAGACACACACAGACCTGCAAACACCTCGAGGTCTCCAGATTCACCAGACGCAGGCACACGTACATGAAAATTTTCACCAAACACCAACACACACACACACACATGTACATACACACACACGCTCATGGATAAACATGCAACAGCCACACATGACAAGCCTAAACCCAAGGACACACACAACACACACAATACACCTTCCTACTTCAAACCAAATGGCTTCCTCAGCCACAGGGACACACGCACGGGCGTGCGCCTCTCGTGGACCCTCCCTACGACCCTGCTCTCGCTGGATGATGATCCTCAGCATCTCGGAGCCTCAAATCGTAGGAGGCCGGCAGCGGCCTCCTCCAGTCTGACTTAAGTCGGAGGGGCAGACCTGCGTCCTTGGGGACACTCGCTCGCGCAGCACGTTATTACAGGAGAAATGCGGTCCCTTCCGAGAACGGCTCTCCTCTCCCGCGGGCTCCCTGGAGCCCTCGTCTCCCTGTTGTGGGGTGTTTGGGTTTACAACCCCGTTTGCTTTCCTCCCTTCTTCTCGGTCTCAGGAGAAACTGGCGGTGTGTTGGAAGCGAGTTTCACACTCCTGGGGGGTGTCACATCACACAGTAAAAAGAGCATGCTGGAAACACGGGGGAGACCCTGCAGCGGTGGGCAGGGGAGGGGTGGGGGGGCAGAGCAGGAAGAAGGAAGAAGGAAATGAAGGCTGTGGCAAGGGCAGGAAGAGTGGATTAGTCATTCACTCATTCACTCATTCATTTCTTCAAAAACCCTCTGTGGTGCCCTTCCTCTCTGCCAGGAGTAATTCTAATCATCTGGGAACTTTCAGTGCACAAGCGACAAGCCTCTGACCCATGGAGCTCACACTCTAGAGCAGGAAGACAAACAGACAAACAGAACGATGGCCCAGGAGCACAAAGTGGGGGAGGGGGGATAGTGAGGATGTGCAGGGCGGTGGATGCTGACGTTTCAGACGTCCAGAGGGAAGGCCCACCTGGAAGTGGCAACAAAGGATGGAGGAGGAGGGAGGCATGTGGGCACTGGGAGGAGGGAGAGCCAGGCTGAGGGGGCAAACCGGGCTTGTTGAGCTGCGGGGAAGCCACCCTGGGGACTGGGGGGAGACCAACCAGGGACCCGGTAGAAAGAATTCCGATGTTGGCATGAGACGTGAGTCTTGGGGGGCGGTCTGAGCTGAGACGTGACAGGACCCCACACGTTACGTAGAGAACAGACTCACAGAGGGAAATGCGAGGGTGTTCTGTGAGGTTTCTTCCTCTTCCCAGCCCTGCCTTCACAGGGCACCGGGGTCCCTCCAAAAAGGCTGGTCTGAGAGATGTGGAGAAAGGCAGAGCTGGTGTCCCTCTGCCCTTACTTCCCGCAGCATCTTTAAGGTGTATTCGAGGTAGAATTTAAGTACCATCAAATTCCCCTGCTTTGAAGAGTGTAGTGCAGCGCTTTTCAGGAGGTCTGCGGAGGTGGGCGGTCATCCTCACCACCTAATTTTAGAACATTTCCATCATCCTGAGCTGGCCATAAGCTACCACGAATCTACTTTCTGTCTGCACACATATGCCTCCTTGGGACGTTTCAGAAAAGGGAGCCACAACATTTTCCACAGCATTTTTGTGGAATTGCCTCCATGGTGTGAGGACGGTGAAGGAGGAAAGGATGGAGCTGACACCGAGTGACTGAAAAGGGGTCCGCTCCCCTCTCCCCAAGTGGGCCACGTGCAGTGGGCGCCCAGCGTCCCTGCAGGTCCCACTATGGCTGAGTCTCCCGTTCCTCTCACCCCACCCCCCACAGGTGAGGGTGCCTCCTCACACTGGGGGCCCGTCACAAGCTTTGCTCCCACAGAACCCACCTATGACGTCTGTCAAGGCAAGGTGCCCGGAGTCGACACTACAAGGTCAAGGTGCCCCAGAAGTGAAGGAGAACAGAAAGGTTTTCCCAGATGGCGCTCTATAGCTGGGTCCCAACTCCAGGTTTTGGTTGTCACTGTCCCCTCCCACACCTAGCCAAGGCCAGCCCAAGAAAGCAGTGAGCTTTGGGAGGAACCACCCAGTTCCCTCTATATAGAGCACAGGGCCAGAAGGCAGCTTGGACCTGTCTAGCCATGAGGATCTGCACAAACCGACCTTCACAGGGGCCGCAGCGATGGGGGCACTCCCGGCTGCCTTCCCTTCCGTCCCAGCTCCTGACTTTGCATCAGGCAATAAATGAGAGAGAAAAACAGAATCAACTTAGTAAAGAAGCCACAAGCTTCTGCCTTTGTCTTCCCTCCTACTTTTACAACTTCTGGGCAAAATTGTCTGCTCAGAGGAGATATTTCAACAAGGCAAAGCCTTGCAGAAGCGGGAAGCATCCTCTCTGGCAAGGCAGCGAATTAAGAGAAGGTAGTGCCAGGTTAGACTCAGTCAGTCAACCCGGCCATGTTGTGGACAGTCTTATAAATCAAGGTGGGAAGGTCACATGTACTTCCTAGACAGTGGGGAGCTTCTACTGGTTTCATGCCATGGTGTGGGGTTGAATACCATGTCCAGTTAAAGAATCTTGAAGATTATTTCTTTGGAGAGTTTGAAGCTTGCATTTCAAACTCTGGTCTCAAGATCATAGAGCCTGTTTCTTTCCCATCTTTCTAATCCAAGGATTTACTTGGCAACCTTGTCTGGACTCACCCAGTCTGCTATAGCAAATACTGACATCTGTGGAGTAGGAGTGTGACAGGCACCGTGCTAGGCACAGGCACACTGTAACAGTATCCCATTTAACCCACCCAACGACTCACAGGTAGAATCGCCATGCCTCTTTTCCGGTGGCTCAAAGGTATGAGACTTACCCAAAGTCACTTAGCTCTTAAGCGAGGCATGGGAACCTCGGCCTCTGTGACTCCAGAGCCCCCTGCTCCAATCGAAGCCTGATGATGCTGTTCGTCTCCACAGGCCACAGCTGGTGACCACCTTTACAGGGAGGTCCATGTCCGCAGAACGGAGTTCCTTAGCCCTAGTTACTCAAGTGTACAAGTGCACAACTCTACTTGTGCAGAGGACAGAGAGCAAATCTCAATCAGCCTTTGGCTAAAAGGATCAAGTACCTATCCCATAGGGGGACAGCTTAATTGTCTACAAATTTCTGCAAATGAGTGGAACTGAAGAAATCAATCTCCAATTTATTCCATTCTTGCAGCGGATCTCATTGTGCTGAAAGTTGCCAGGAGGAGAGTTCTGTGCTTCTCCGTTCGCATTTCATATGCAATCAAATGTACGGTTCAGCCATCATTGCTGGACCTGGGGCGAGACTTAAAATTTGCTTTATTACCTCCTGGGGCTGAAGTTTGCCTACTTAAGGAAGAAACAATCAACAAGCATCAAACTTTCAGCAGCAAATTTAGGAGGTTTGAGAGCCAAGATGCTGATGAGAACTTGCTTCATTTCCAACTATCTATTTCCCAAATATTCTGGAGGCCAAGTGTTAGCTGTGTCGTCATCTGCTGTGGGTTTACTGCACAGAGATGGCAATGAAATGGGGTGATGTGGAAGTTGCCCATTAGTCCTGCAGGGATCACCTCGTGGCATGGCAGCAGGCATTGCGTGAAGGGAGAATGGGCGGAAGGGGAAGATGACGGGTGGAAGGAAGCCAGTCTTCTCTAGTAAATTATGCCACACAGGCTTTCACGCATTGCTGGTGTGCAAATGGGACAGATGGGTACAAGCCACTGTTACCTAGGGTCCCCAGGCCCCACACACTTGTCTAGAAGTGATTGCCAGTGATATCAGAAACAACATCTCCAATGATGAAAGTCATCTGTCAGAGACTTTGGAGATGGTTAGTCTAACAAGAAACCTTGCAATGGAAAGACCAATATCAGAGCCACTGAGAGATCAGCACCAAGGAAGGAATAAATACCCAAATGTAATGAGTATGACAATTATTTCTGCTGCTCTGTGTGGTTAGGGTGGAGAAGAAATGGCTTTGCCCAAAGAAGTCAATAGAGAAAAGAAGGTTTCATCACAAGGGTTTGTAATTTGAGTGGCGATTCCAGAAGTTCTCTGTCTAGCAGCCAGGAAAATCTTTGAAAACATTCCCCTTCCCCTTTTAACTCAATATCTGCTTCCCCTTGCCAAAGGACGAGGCCTCCGATGCTTTTGAGGCCTGGGAGGGGGCAGCAGGTCTGGCTCTGGATGAGTTCTCTGACTCAGGTGCCCTCACTGTCTTCCTGGCTCTGCTCCTGCTACACGGGCCCTAACAGGACCTGCAGGGAAAAGCTGACGTAAGGGCCCTTCACCGAGCAGTTCCTCCTCTCCCCTCTGCTGATCCCCATCTACCCTCAGCTTAAGAACCACGTACATCCTCAGTCTCTTTGCTGCAGGATTGCCTACTGCTTGCCCGTATCCAGAGCCCCTGTCTCAGCTTCTTTTTTTAAAATTATTTTTAAATATCTATTTACTTATTGAGAGAGAAAGAGACAGAGAGTGAGCATGAACAGAGGAGGGCAGAGAGAGAGGGAGACAGAGAATCCAAATCAGGCTCCGCACTGTCAGCAGAGAGCCCGACACGGGGCTTAAACTAATGAATTGTGAGATCATGACTTGGATCGAAGTTGGACACTTCCATCCAGGCATCCTGAGACCCCGTGTCTCCACTTCTGCCTATACATTCACTCAGCGCCATCTGTCTATCAGCGTGTGTCTGCCACACAAAGCTCCTTGCTTCAGAAGGGCAGGCACTGCGTTGTCCTGGTTTATTATCATGTCCCCTGTGTCCCTAGCACGAGGCCGGGCATATAGCAGGTGTCCAGAAGGCATTTTCAAAATGGTCTTTTTTAAAAAAAATTTTTAAATGCTTTTTATTTATTTTTGAGAGAGAGAGATAGAGTGTGATCAGGGGAGGGTCAGAGAGAGATGGAGACACAGTCAGCACAGAGCCTGACGCGGGGCTCGAACCCATGAACCATGAGATCATGACCTGAGCTGAAGCCAGATGCTTAACTGACTGAGCCACCCAGGTGCCCCTAAAAATAGTTTTAAATGGAAAAAAATGAAAGAAATAGATGGTTATTATAAGAATTAGGACAATCTAGGTAATGAGCTTAGCACGGTGTCTGGTTCAGAGTATTTGCTCCACAGTTGTGTCTAATAAGCAAATGAGCAGGACATCCACGGACTTTTGTACTTCCTCTTCACCATGGAAATCTGCTCTATCACAACAATATTACTGCCACACTCAGTTTGGACTTTTTCATTCTAGAGTTCTCATGGCTTTCTG
The DNA here is from genome assembly GCF_006229205.1 of Suricata suricatta. Classification (NCBI taxonomy): domain Eukaryota; kingdom Metazoa; phylum Chordata; class Mammalia; order Carnivora; family Herpestidae; genus Suricata; species Suricata suricatta. The sequence continues at coordinate 4,914,455 of NC_043715.1, forward strand.
AAGTAACTGAATTTATGGAAAGTTTTCAGGGATGTCTGGGTGGCTCAGTTGGTTGAGCATCTGACTTCAGCTCAGGTCACGATCTCATGGTTTGTGAGTTCAAACTCCACATTGGGCTCTGTGCTGACAGCTCAGAGCCTGGAGCCGTCTGCTTCGGATTCTTTGTTTCCCTCTCTCTCTGCCCCTTCCCTGCTCACAAACACACTCTCTCTCTCTCTCAAAAATAAACAAACATTAAAAAAAATTTAAAGAAATGTTTCAGAATATTCACCCCTTGGACCACTAAGTAGGAGACCATCACTTTCTGGAAGAAATGGCAATGAAGCAAAGATCTGAAGACTGAGTAGAATTCATCCAGTGTGGAGGGACAAGAAAGAGGAAAAGTTCTAGGTATGGGGAACAGCATGGAAGAAGACACAGAGGCAGAGGATGGCCAAAGACCAGAAGGATCTAGGGCTCAAAGAAGCCCCAGAAGAAGCTGGAAAGAGAGAGCCAGACCTGGTCCACAGGATTTTTCTGAATCCTGAGGCCCACAAGAAGCCACTGAATGGTCTTATGTAAAAGTCTGAGTGAGATCTGACCTTGCCTTTGACTCTACCCTGTCAGAGCTGAGGAGCCATCCCTAGAAACCACATTTTCTTAACTAGGCTTTCTTTCCTGCTTTTTGTTACCCTTCAGCCATCCCTGTATTTGAGAAGTTGAACTTGGAAATGAGACAGAAGTAAAACAACACCCCCCCACACACACATATTCTACCACTTGCTCTAAAATGTCAACTTGCCCACATTTGAACGGCTAGTTAAAAAAATATAAGCATATGCTTTGGATGAAAATTTGCCAAACCACACTTCCAAGATGGAATTGTCTCCAAAATATTTCACGAATCTCTCAGGCACAATCACAACACAGATCCCGACTTGCTCATTTCACTGGAGGTAAAAAATGTTTTAAACATATTTAGATTCTTTAGTCAGACGTCCATTCTACCATGTGTGATGGCGGTGGGGATATAATGAATACGCTTGCCCTGTGTCTGCTCTGGCAGTGATAAAGTATTCATGTTAAATAGCTATTCTGAACACCTGGAGGTATCTTGCAGTGCTTTGCAGATTGACTTGTTTTTGTTTTTTTTTCTTTTCTTTTTTTTAATAATAGTTTATTGTCAAATTAGTTTTCATATAACACCCAGTGCTTCTCCCCACAAGTGCCCCCCACCATGACCATCACCCCCTCCCTCCTCCCCCTCCCGCTTCAGTCCATGGTTTGTTTTCAGTATTCAGTAGTCTCCCTTGATCTGTGTCCCTCACTCTTCCCTGCTCTCTTTCCCACTTCCTCTCCCCATGGTCCCCTGCCAGGTCTCTCCTGTTAGACCTATGAATGCAAACATATGCTATCTATCCTTCTCTGCCTGACTTATTTCACTTAGCATGACACCCTCAAGGTCCATCCACTTACCTACAAATGGCCATATGTCATTCTTCCTCATGGCCATGTAGGACTCCATTGTATATATAAACCACATCTCACATATATGTGCTCCTGTCTCAACAGTTGTGTTAACTTGAGTGTGCATTCTAGATGTGTGAGCACATACCCCAGACCCCATGCTTCCTGGTCTGCATGCACTCATAAATTTGCGAGTGGCCTTTAAAGAAAGCCCCCATTAGAAAATCCACATGTGGAAAAAGAATTATTTTCAATTCAGTGGGTATTTATTGGGTGTTGGCTATGCGCTTTCCCCAAGGAGGGTCGACCGTAAATGATACAGGACTATCCTGCAGGCACCCCATATGCACGTGTCCTAAACCAAATTGAGAAGCCCGCCCACTCCTGCTGTAGCCCCCAAGGGTGCCTGCCTCCCTTTCTCAGCGTGAAAGAGCTACACCCTGACATCGATCACATGGATGGTTTACTCCACTCCCACTGCACTGTCCTCCCAAGGGGTTACCACCTCCTGAGGGCTCTCCCCACAGCTAGTCCTTCCTTCTCCAGCGCCACGTTCCCTGCCACGGTCATCACATTTCCCCTGCTCACCTGTGGCTTCCTCGTCACTTACCATTTCCTCTTATACCTGAGTCCACTGACTAGAATAATAGCAGACAAGACCTCAACACTCTTGGTCTGGACTCGCCAGAAGCAGACACTGAGAGCAAGATTTGAGAGCAAGTAGTCATTTAATATACTTTCTAAAGTTTCTATAATGAACCTATTCTACTTGGAATCAGGGGAAAAAATGAATTCATTTACTTACAAGCCTGTGTCACCGAAACAGAATAACATTTCTGTGTCCTTCCTTCCAGGTTTTAATATACTTTCTGCTTTAGTTGGAATTGACGGGTCTGAACAATTTTGTCCCTTGCCTTTTGAAGCTAATGATACAAACCAAGCCTCCTTCCCTCCTGTGTTACAGATTCTGTAAATGTAATTTTTAAAAAATTTATAATTTATTTATTTTTGAGATAGAAACAGAGACTGAGTGTGGAAGGGGCAGAGAGACAGGGAGACACAGAATCTGAAATAGTTTCCAGGCTTTGAGCTGTCAGCACAGAACCCGAACCCACGAACTGAGAGATCATGACATGAGCTGAAGTCAGACACTTAGCGAACTGGCTTAACTGACTGAGCCACCAGTCGCCCCCGTAAATATAATTTTAGCAGCTGGACACCACGTGGCTGTATCAGCATGCATTTAGCCAAACCCTTGTCTTTATGCTCCTAAAGTTTTGGTGCTTCCAATTCTTTGTTATGATAAATAAAATGCAAATAAAATATCAGCGGATGCTGTTTTATTTGCTTGCTTTTCGTGGATAAGGATTCCTCGGAATGGCTAGCAAAAGTGGGATGACGAGGTCAAAGGTTACAAACATTCTGAAGGACTGTGACATAGTCCCAAGCCACCTGTCACCACTGGAAATGTATTTCACGCTCCACGGCAGGGTGTTTCCCAAGTGGTTCCACCGCATCTCTCTGGAGCCAGTTCCCCCCATGTTGCTTTGCCCATACGTGCCACGCTCTGTCATGACTTTAGGGCATCATTTGTGCTGTTCCTGTGGCTTGGATATTCTTCCTCCCTCCCTTACCTCTAGTCCTGTCTACCTGCCCAATAACACAGACCCACGCACATGGAGACTCCCGTGTAGACACACACGCACAGTGCCTATTATACGTTGTGTGCGCCATTCTCCAGGCCAAGTTAGATGGAGGTTTCTGGATAGTTCCTATGAACTTCAGGTTTCTTCTGCCACTCCCATTAGTATGCAAGTGCAGGCCTCATTCTCTAGACTTGGCTATTTCTCTAGATCGGCTATTTAATAAATATTTACCTGTTTAATAAATTCCACCTAGTATCAGATGGCAAGCTGGTAATACCCCTTTTCTTCTTTTTCCAAGGGAGTTTTGGGTTTTCCTCTTCCTAGAGTGACCTCAGAGAAGAACTTTGCATTTCATTTAACACCTGATGCATTTAGTCACAAGGTTGGAAGGGACCCCTGTTCCCTCCCCTGCGGCCGTATTGCCTCATTAACTGGCAGAGGATTATGCCGGCTGTGGACGTGAATGGCACGTGTGAAAGCACCCTGCAATGAGGCATAACCTCTGGTGTGCCTGGCTCCCGGAGAGAGTCATGCTGACAGGTGTCACTGGGCTACTGTACGGTGGAATCTGAGAAACACAGGGTACGGCGTCATCAAATATAAAAGCAGGTGTTTCTTCACTTTTTCACCAGAGATAAAACGCAGCTTCCCAGGCCAAATGTTATGGTGATTCAGGGAAAGGAGGGCCCCGAATCAAGCTTCCCCAATGCGAGGGGTGCAATCAATCCCCCCCTTTGGAATGTTGTGTTCCTGTTTCAGAATCGGGAATGCAGGGAGGACCTCTACGGTGGTATCCTGGCATCGAAGGAAAGCAACACTCAGGACCCGAACGCAGTCTCTGGACGTGGTGTTTTCAAGATCCTTGTTCCTCCTGTTTTTATCCTCCTGCTTTGTTTTTGGTTGTAAACTTCATGATGTTAGGGCTGCAAAGTCTAGAATCTGCTATTTCCCACACTGGCTGGCCAAGCCAATTGCCTCCTTTGTCCAACCGATTTTTAAATATCCTTCACGACTGAGATTCAAGGTTGTTTTGCTTAAGGAGTTATTCTCAATATTTAATGTAAATTTCTTCACTTTCATTGATGCCTCCCCCTAAACTTCCAGGGTGGTGTTCCTCTTCTTTGTTTGTTAAAGACATTTTAATTAAGACACCAGGGTTACATTACCCTATTTAAGCAGCAATCTGCCTTTTATGTAGCTCTCTTCAGTGAAGTCCCCAGTCAGCAAAGTGTCTTTCATCAGCCTTTCCCGTGTCTCTCTCCTCCCTTTGTTCTGTGGTTTTCGCTGGATTACAGATCCTCACGTTTTAATTCAGTGGCAACCACTATTCCACACTCTGCACTTTATGTGAATAAATGCATCTTCATGATGATTCATGACCATGTCACGTGTCACCCCCGCATCATTGATTACTGCGGCCTTTGAAGGTTCAAAGGTGTGTCAGATCTACCAGGAAGGAGGGGAGAGAAAGACCACGTTTGATATTCTCCAACATCTGAGGCTTCCCTGGGCCCAGAGGTTTTGATGTCAGGATGGTAAAACAACAACTCCTTGAAGAGAGGAGAGCGTGACATAAATATTCAGTCAGCATGTGATGCTCATTCCGTCTTAAAAGACCGAAGGATCAGACTCCTCTTTCAAAGTCAGGATTGACAACTACAGAAACTATTTGATAATGGAGCTCAGAAAAATCTATTATGGGACCAAGAGAAATATGTTGGCATCTCAGCGACTCTGTGAACTTGCCCCACAGGAGGGGAGTGCTTGCATTTGTTTTCAAATCCTTCCCATTAAATTCTTCATGCATTTTACAAACAGGAACACATCTTTGAAAATCAGCAAGTTCTAAATGACGAGAGAGAACGTTGTCAGAGCTTACCAGGAGTTAGATGCTAAATCTTACAAACACCTTTTTCTCCGTGAATACTCAGGAAATCTCTGTGATGTCAATACTCTTACATCCCCATGCTGCAGATGAAAAAGTTGAGGCCTAGGAAAGGTAAACATCTTTCTCAAAGACATATTGCTGGTGAGTGAGGAGCCAGGACTTGAACCCAGACCGCTCTGCTCAGAGCCTGGACTGTTACCCACTCTACCTCTTGCCTCCTATGTGTGCTATCTTTGCACATTACAATTTTAGTTACTAAAATAGTTTTATTCAGGATCTTTCCCAGTTAAATGTGTACGTATCACCTTTATCCTTTATCTGGTTAAATGAGCTCCATTTTCAAAATATGTTCAAAATTTGACTGTTCCTCACTTTCCAACGGCCACCACCCCGGTTCTTGCTGGCATCCCCTTTTCCTGGATTATAGCAAAAGCATTTTTTAAAATTGTTTGTAATGTTTATTTATTTTTGAGAGACAAAGAGTGAGCAGGGGAGGAACAGAGAGAGAGGGAGCTGCAGATTTCGAAGCAGGCTCCGGGCTCCGAGCTGTCAGCACAGAGCCCAACCTGGGGCTCCAACTCACGAACCGCAAGATCATGACCCAGGCCAAAGTCTGCCATTTAACCAACCGAGCCACCCAGGTTCCCCACGGCAGAAGCGTTTTAACTGGTCCATAGGTTCTGCCTTTGCCTCAACAGCCCCATTCCACTTGCACAGCAGCCGGGAAGTCCTGGTAAAACATGAACTGAATAGACTGGAGCACCTGGTGGCTCGGTTGGTTAAGTGGCCGACTTCAGTTCAAGTCACGATCTCATGCTTCATGGATTCAAGCCCCATGTCAGGTTCTGAGCTGTCAGCACAGGTGTCGGGAGCCTGCTTCAGATTCTGTCTCCCTCTCGCTGCCCCTCCCCTACTCACACTCTGTCTCTGTCTCTCTCAAAAATAAAAACATAAAAAAGCAACTTAAAAAAATGAACTGGATGACATCATTCTTCTGCTTCATAGCTGCCAGTGGGGCCTCCGAGCACTTGGACCAAAACCAATATCTTCGTAGTGACTGGTAGTGTTTTAAATATTTTGCCCTGTGCCTTCTGTGGCCTCCAGTCCCCCTGACTTACTCTGGCCCAGTCCAGTTGCCTGAAATATACCAGATCTCTTTCACCTCAGGACCTTTGCACCTCCTGCCCTTCCTGCGTGAATGCTCTTCCCAGCAGATAACTTAGAGTCACCGTATTAATTTCGTGTTGCTGCTATAGCATATTACAAGCATCAGTGGTTTAAAACAACACACAGTTATCTTCTGTTTCTTGGAGTCGCATATCCCAAACAGGTCTCCCCGGACTGAAATCAAGGCATTTCAGGGCTGTGTTTGTTCCTGCGGTTCTAGAGAAGGATCTGTTTCCTGGCCTTGCCCACTGGCTAGAAGCTGCCACCTACATCTCTCGGCCCTGGGCCCCACAGCATCTTCAAACCTCTCTGCCTCTCTTGTGCGGGCCCCACCCTGGGATAATCCAGAATCATCTCCCCAACTCAAAATCTTTAATCCCAACAACAAAGGTTCTATTGACCTGTCCGTGACATTCACAGGTCCCAGGGATGGGGGTGGGCGTCTGGGGGCCCTGCTCCGCCTGCCACAGCCCTGATTCCGCTCCATTCCAGTCTCTATTCAACAGCTACATTTCCCGTGATGCTGCACTGGCCACTCTTGCCTGCATTTCTCTCTCCCAAAAGCTCATACACACTCCCATGATTTATTTTTCTCTTCTTTGCAAGATGACCATCTAACATACTGATACGGACTCATTTCATTTACTACCTGTGTCCTCCACTAGAATGAAAGGCCCATAAATGCAGAATTTTGGGGGGTCAGTTTAGCATCGTTGTATCCCCAGCACCTAGACGGGTCCCTGCATACAGTAGGTGTTCAATAACTATACGTGAAATAATTTATATCCTTTCCCATCTTAGTCGTACTGGAAGGTGAAAAATGAGAAAGAATTCAATCAGCCACGATTCACTGAGTACCTATTATGTGACTTCCACTATGTTATATGATGTGTGTAATACAAAAATCATGAAGAGGTGTCAGGCTGCCATTTACAGTGGTGAAGGATGTGCACTGCACAAAGGCCCTTGGAGGAGGTGAGCAAGGGCTCAAATTCACCTTGCGTTATGCAGCCATATGCTTGTAGGGACTGTGACCCTTGAGAGGATGGCTGTTTCTAATTCACCTGAAGGCACTGTCACATCTGCTCTGCCCTGGCCCTACCCACCTGGCACGAGCAAGCTCTGAGTTCTTCCCCTAGTGGGGCATGAGTGCTCATCAGACACAGGAGGGGAAGAGCCCAGGGGAGGCAGGCCTGGAAAACGGTGAAGAAAACTGTAGCACCACGGGTTTCAACCTCAGAACCCACGAGGGACTCAGCCTCTGCCTATTGCAGAAGACTTCTCGCACCGGCAGCTGGGGGACCTTGGTTTCTGTCTTGCCTCTGCCACCAAGACTGTGGGACATTCTGGAATCTACTACTCTTCTGTGAGCACTGTTTCCCACTTCTGCGATGGGTCGGGTAATCCTGCCCCCACAGAACTCCCACGAGGGATGTGAAAATGCTTTGCCAACTCCAAGTTCTGTTCCAATATCAGCTCATCATTCATTTATAAGGCATGGTGCCATCTCAGGAAGTCCAGTGGCTCCTCCTCTTATCAGAGTGGAAGGCAAAATCCTTACAAGGGCCTGCGAGGCCCTAGGTAATCTGGTCAACTCTGTCATCTTCCAACCATATTGCCTATAGCTCTTCTCCTTACTGACTGGACTCCAGTGGCACTAACCTCCTTGATGTCCTTTGATCATAAACATTCCTACCTCAGGGCCTTTGCACTTGCCGTTCCCCATCCAAGAATGCTCTACAGCTGGGTCTCAGTGACTTGTATTCTTACATCAGTGAAGTCCCTCCCAGGTCCCAATTTCCAACATTCCATGATTTCCCCCAGCACTATTTCCCTTCCGTGATTTATTTATGTCCATATCACTGTTACCATCTGACATACCATGGATTTTACTTACATATAATTTTTCTCTGTACCCCTCATCCCCACACCAACATGTAAGACCTGTGAGGCAGGATCTGATTTTGACTTTTCTAGTTTACTGTTCTAACTCTAATAAACCAGAACAGTTCTTGGCACCTGGTAAGTGCTCAAATGACATATAAATGGAGTGAGTTGTGAAATAACCTAATCAATAAGGCAAAATGACCATGTGTAGAATAATAAATCCATCGAGATGCTAAGCTGTGTGTACTGACTATTAGCAGAAACAGAGATTGTGCCTGAGCAGCGCAATCCAGATAGTGGGCTGAATGCTGACCTGTTTTTGCAGGATGGTTATGGTTTGGGATGACAAAGCAGGAATCAAAGTAAGTAGAAGAAAACAAAAGAGACAACAATATCACCATCTTACACTTGCTGAGGGCTTGCCGTGCCCCAGGTACACTTTATGGATGAATGATCTCATTTAATCCTCCAAATAGCATTTTGGTAGTTCCTATTATTAGCCTTATGATACAAATGAAGAAACTAGGAACAGGGAGGTTAAGGAATTTGCAAATGGTTCCACAGTAAAAGAAGCATAAAGTTTGGAGTAGTTGTGGTATAGATTGTTATCCTAAGGATTAAAAGTAATAAAAGTAAAGCACTTTCCTCCTTGAAGATTCTCACTAAATCATGGCCATCATTATCAGTGCTGTAGGTAGGCCAGAGAGATTCACTAGACTTTTGGTTTTATGTCCTTTCTTGCTTATACTGTCCAGACAGATACATGAGTTCAAATATGTTTGCAAACTCCTTCCATTTCACCTGCAGAAGTTTCTGTCTCCTGTTGGACACCCTGGAGAAACACCAGTCCACGACACTGTCTAGCTAGAAGTCCTGCCATTAATATTATGGGCATTTTCTTTTTGTTTTTAATTTTGTTAATGTTTATTTACTATTTAGAGACAGAGACAGAGACAGAGTGTGAGCAGGGGAGGGGCAGAGAGAGGGAGATACAGAATCCAAAGCAGGTTCCAGGATCTGTGCTATCAGCAAAGAGCACAACATGAGGCTCAAACTCATGGAATGCAGTATCATGACTTGAGCTGACATTAGAGGCTTAACTGACTGAGTCTCCCACGCACCCCTGAACATTTTCTATCTGAAGTAACTTCAGTATCTAAGCCAGAGAACAGACAGAAGATCATTGCCCTGTAACTAGTATCATCTATGTTCAAGAAACAACATTCTTTCCTCCTTTAACATAGCATATTTTAGCACAGGAGCTCTCTGGATCTATCAATATCTTCCTGTTGGTGTACTTGACTGCCATCAACCGTAAGAAGTAGTTTAGAATAGGAGATGAGGGTGTGACTGTTAAATTGATGGTATGTATTCAAATTCTAGCTCTGCCACATACTAACTTTGGGATAAGATTATTCAACTATCCTGTGCCACAGTTTTACGTGTATAAAATGGAGATTATAATAGTATCTACATTATGGGATTGTTGTGGCTATAAAAGGTGTATGTGTGTATACACATGTACATGTATGCATCTATATGCATACTGTGTATGTATATATGGTTTTCCTCAAGTGTTCGAGATTACTTTTCTTTTATGGGTTCATTCTGCAATGCTATCTCTCTTCCACCTGAAAAGACAGTTGGTACTGACCTTAAGGAAGCAACTATCGGTTTCAATTAATCTGTGCAGTCTCATATTTATTTTACCTCTTTCCCCAGGGCTGACATCTTATCTGTTTCAACACTCTCTTGATTCACCCCTCAAAATGTTTCTTATCATAATAAAAATGCTTCAAACCAGTAAGAAAAATCAAATTGTAAGAGCAGCCAGAGGGGGGGGGAAAAAAAGACACAGTCGGAACAGAGGAAGAAAAGATAAGGATGACAGCAGATGTCTTGTTAGAAACAATGCAACTCAAAAGACTATGGAGCAAATCTTTTAAAATACTCAAAGGAAAAAGAAATTCCATTCAGAATTCTAAACCCAGGGAAAATATCCCCCCCCCAGTGATGGAGGTGAAATAAAGACTTTTTCAGATACTCCGAAGGGGAAAGAATTCACTGTGAGCAGAACACCACCATACAAAACATTTAGTAGTCCTTTAGCTGGAAGGAGAGTGATACCAGGTGGGAATGTGGATCTACACAAAGGAGTGAAGAACACAAGAACTGGTGGATATATAGGAAAGGTGCCTTTTTCTTTCTTATTTTTGAAAATTTGCCTTGAAAAGGTAACTGACTATTTAAGGCAGAAATAATAACAATGTATCATGAGGTTTATTTACAACATATAATAAAGTAAAATATCTAACAGCAATACTGCAAACGTGGAGTAAGGAAAAGAGGGAGGTACCCTGTTGTAAGATTTTTACACTGCATGTGCGGTGCTGTGATGTTGTTGGAATGCAAACTGGGACAAACTGAAGATATGTACTATAAATCCCCACGCGGCCACTAAAATGACCAAAGGATGCTTGTTAATGCCATGCTCTTCTGCTTGGTCCCACATACTACTTGCTGTGTGCTATAACAGTATCAGTGCCATTTCTTTTTTTATTTTAATTTTTTTAATGTTTATTCACTTTTGAGAGATAGAGAGAGACAAAGTGTAGCAGGGGTGGAGAAGAGGGAAAGAGGGAGACACAGAATCGGAAGGAGGTTCCAGGCTCTGAGCTCTTAGCACAGAGCCCAACGTGGGGCTTGAACCCACAAACCACGAGATCATGATCTAAGCTGAAGTTGGATGCTTAACCGACTAAGTCACCCAGGTGCCCCAATATGCCATTTCTCATCAGACAATTCCCATGGCCTTCAAACTGCCTTCCCCTCTTGCCCCACAGTCTTATCCCCCTTCAGCCCATCAAGATATGTATTTAGACTAGGCATTCTGAAATACTATGTATCAAAGGTTATCTTTAAGGGAAGACAGAATTACTCAGGGGATATGTGTTGCAAGAAGAAATGAACAGGTCAAATCACGGCTCTTCTCTGCCTGTAGTGTGGTCTACTCAGTCTCCTTAGCCTGACTAGCAAGGCCTCTGAAATTGGAGCTCAGACAATTTTTCTAATTTCTGTTCTATACTGGAATCATCTGCTTTAGAGAAAGCCTATTACACACTGTTCATGGAACAAGTTTTATGTTTTCCTGCTTCTGGATCTTACTGCATAGCCTCCATCTTACCTGGAATGTCCTTCCCAGTTAAGTTGCAAAATGTCACCTCCCCTCAGAAGACTTCCTTGATCATTCCAGTCAAACAAGTTGTGGAAGTTAGAAAGAAATTGTCACTAAGGTGCCCAGAATGCCCCTAGCGGTTGGTGGGGAACAGGCTGTACCAGCGAGATCACCCCTCAAGCCTGCTATGGCAACTCTGCAGCAATTGTAAATGTTAGTCACCTTACAGACATTGATCATGCATGTCTACACGGACTCCTTGACTTTTCAGCATACAAAGTCTTATTTTTTAGGAAAGAGAAATGCTGTAATGACAACGCTATAATGTTGAACACAATTAGGTCTTTTTGAGGTGTATGCAGGGCCAAGCTCAGAAGAAAAGACCAACATTGTAATAGGTTAAAGGCAAATCTATTACGTTGCTAAGAATTGTGCTTTCTTATTACACAAACTTTAAAAGGTCTTGGTCTGTGTGTATGTATGTGTAGAAATGTTTCATGTCTCTTAGACTAAATGCTTCTTTTTTAATGATAAAAGCAAAGGCAGCTGAATCACCCATCTGTAGGGTAATACCAACTTCTGTTGAGCAAAACTGAGGCTTAGCAAGGTTAAGCGATTTGTCCAAAGCATGAGGCGAATCAGTGACAAGTGGGGACATATTGATTTGAGTCTATATCAGTATTTCTCCAGAGGTATGCTCAATCTTTGTATTATTCAAAGGACAAGATTAAAATTTTTTGTTGTTGTCAAAGATGTTCAGACAATTTTTTCCTTGAGACTTTAGCATGGCCCTGACTTTCAAAGGCGCGGGCCCGTTCCTCTTAAAACAAAAACTCAGACATTAAGAACACTGGTGTAAAAACCACCATCTGCAGGCGCAAATTGAACATTAGTCTTGAATCTACTCTTGTGGCAGATCAAAAGTAAAAGAGAAAATACCACACTTGATTAGCATGGTATCATTTACATATGCAACCTCACCCGTCCCTCACCAGCTCACAACTGTGGTCAATCCCAGGAGATTAAACCCAAATTCACTCAACACATCGACACATGTCCCTAAAGCACAAGCTCTCATGTTAAGGGTTTTAACTGGGATTCAGCAGAGACTCTCAGTCCCGAAAATTGAAATCATGAGTCGTGATGGAAAGAAAGTGCTCATGGGGTGAGGTCGTAGCCTAGGGATGATTTTTCTGTAATTGCACCTTCATTTCCATGATCGGTCCTTTAGCCACGGTACTGAGAGGATGTTTTCCATCTCGTATTATAGGAGCTGTTGGATGACCTCTCCAGGAGCAGGACAATTGTCAAAGTATGCCAGCACCAGCTGCAGACCCCCGACAGAGCCCTCTTTCCTGGGTAATGTTTGGTTTCTGGATGCTTTCAGAGAGACAGAGAGAGAGCTGCAGACCCCTATTACAGCTCATGACGGTTGGGCTAGTTCCCATGATGTTGTTAAGAAATCAGCAAAATAAAGTAACCATGGTATTTCCCCAGAACAAATCAAAATGTGTCCACTTGGAGAAATCCATGTTATAGAGTTGATTATTCCAATAATGTTATAAGCATTGGAGAAGACAAAACTGAGAATGGGGAGAACAATGAACACAAAATTAATCTCACCTGGAATGGACAAGGTGTGTCAGTTTCAAAAACACGAAATTAATCTCACCTGGAATGGACAAGGTGTGTCGGTGTGTTGAGTTCAAAAGTTCCCAAGAGAACTAAGTGAGCAACATCATGGAGGAAGAAAGAAATAAGGCACTTTTCTAGCCATCCTTACCCTGACATTCCCATCAACAGCTCCGAACCACAATGCCTTCCCCTGTGGACTCTGAGAATTATTTAGCTTCTTTCTGCACAAAGCTCCACCAGAAACTGTATTACCATTAACTCTGTAAGTAAAACAGTTCTGCAAAACTTCCAGACCTTCCCCCACATAGTCACCGAGTCACCTTATACTTAAGGAAAATTAATTTACTAGATTTGTCATCTCACAGGACAGTCTAGATTTGCTGAGTGAGTCTAAATAAGGTTAGTTTCCTCCTATTTGGGGGTAATAAGAAGTGTGTTTGGGAAAGATGGGGTGTCCCTTGATTTTGCACAACCATTAAGAGGCATGATTTTACTTTTAAAGTGGCAGAAAAAGAAAGTAGAAATAAAAGAAGAAAGAAAAAATTACTAACAAAGGAAGACAGATGACATTGGTTTAAGGTTTCTATTGATTTGCACTATTTTATTATATCAGTGTAGTGCTCAGAAGGAACCCGGGCTGACAAGTTAATGAACTCTAGTTAGAAATTTCCAGATGAAGCTGAGAATGGCATTAGCACCTGCCTTGTCCTAATCATCTGAGATCTTGCCTTGCGAAAACGTCTTGATCATTACAAGGGAGCCCAAATTATCTGCACTAACAATAACCATCAATCAAATGCTAAGAAGCCAAAGGTAGCGCATATCAACGCAGGAGTAATGGGAGGCAGTTAACTCAAAGCGGGCTGCACTTGAATTAGACCTCGGGTCTAGTCCCTGCTCCACACTTAATAATTGTGTCACTTTGAATAGGTCTTTTGAATCTTTCTGAGACCAAGATTTGCTTCTCTAAAATGAGAATAATAGTGCCTATCTCAAGATCAAATGTGCCGTAAGGTGTGGATTCCTTACTATTTCAAAGTTCTACTTGGTGGGATGATGTCAAATATATTAGAACTTAGAGGTTCTTTTACACCAGGGATTCTTTCTGAAAAATTTCCAGATTCTTTGGACCTATTGAAATTGTTTGTGTGGTTGTACTTGTTAATACACAGATGTAAGGGATACACTTCTTCTCAGAAGGCTTAAGAACCACTGTTTTAGGGGCGCCTGGGTGGCTCAGTCGGTTGAGCATCTGACTTCGGCTCAGGTCATGATCTCGCGATTCTTAGGTTCAAGTCCTGTGTCAGGCTCTGTGCTGGCAGCTCAGAGCCTGGAGCCTGCTTCCAATTCTATGTGTCATTCTCTCTCTGCCCCTCTCCTGCTCATGATCTGTCTCTCCTTGTCTCTCAAAAATAAATAAATGTTTAAAATATTTAAAAAAAAGAACCACTGCTTTAAAGTAAAGATCTCTTTCCTTTTTCTAGAGTGTTTATGATCTTAGTTTTATTTTAATAGTGATTCATAAAACAATTATTTATTAAACACCCACCATGTGCCACACACTGTTGGAGATGATAGAAATACAGTAGTGAATCAAATAGATTAAAAAAATTCCTTCCTTCAATAAGCTAATATCCTAGAGCATTAACCCTTCAGGATAATTTTATGTGTTGAAGCATTAATACCTAAAGTGCATATTTAGAGAAATGTAGGGATAGAAAGAAACTGGTGTAAGACCAATCCAGGACTTAGTGGTGGAGCTGACTATCAGGAACTGGTTTGAACCATTTTCAGTCAGGACTCATTCCAAAAGCCCAAAATGAACGCAGTTATAAGGGACTAGAATTAGTATCAGAGTTAGTTACTCAATTGGCTTCGTAGATATAAAATGTGTTTAGGGTGACTTCCTTTGAGATTTTTATAGAAAATGGCAAAACATTACTGATTTGGCCATTGGGCTTCTCAATCTCTATGGAAGGGGAAAAAATGCTCTTCCTCCTATTGACCAAGAACATACTCCAAAGAAAGAATTCAACTTAAGGTAAAGGGGTATGAAATGTTCATGAAGCATTGTTTTTTTGATAATGGAAGATTATAAGGCGGAAGTAGGGAAAGGAAGGAAGAGACCAAAGTGGGGAAAAGAAGAAAGGAAAGGAAGGAGGGAAGGAAGGAAGGAAGGAAGGAAGGAAGGAAGGAAGGAAGGAAGGAAGGAAGGAAAGAAGGATAGAGAGAGAAAGATAGAGAGAAAATAAAGAAAAACAAAGTAAAGAAAGAAAAGAAACAACAAAAGCCCTGAAATGTTCTACAAAGGACTGTTTAATGTTTACAAACATTTCAGTCTGTCAGCTGCAAGGTATACTGTGCACCTTCAAGAAAATAGTAAGATTATATGACAACAGAGAAAATGTTGATCATATAATAAGTGGAAAAATTACTATGCAAACTTGTATATAAACTATGTGTATATGTGTGCAATATATCTGGATGAGAAACAGAAGGGAATGTTCACAGAGTATTTTGCAAGGGGAATATGAATGACTTTTTTTTTCAAAATTGTTTTAATGCTGTTACAGATTTTACAACACAAAAGCATAAAAAGCATATGTGCCCAGATTTGTTTTTATTAGTCTGTATTGTAATGAATGTTGAAGTCTGGTCTGGAAACCAAATTTGCTTTGAAAATAAAGGCCTAATTATTGTTCTAAGTTTTAATCACTAGCTTGTGCAGTTGGAGCAGGGAGGCTGGGAAGACTCACGAGTCAGTCTGACAGAATTATGGAGGATGAAGAGTCTGTGCCTTTCCTCACTTGAACTTGAACAGAGGGAAAAGAATCCTTAGCATCTCTAACACGGGTCTTGCTAGGGTGGTCTGAACCACAGAGTAAGCTTACAGGCTGAGCTGTGGGCAAGGAGGAGCCTGAAATCTGGGAAAAGAGGGAGCTGGGAGGGGGGGGAGGGAGGGAGGAAGAGAGCGAGAGAGAGAAGTGGTGACTGGTGTAGGGAGAAGGTGAGAGGAGGCCTCCCAGCTGAGGTCCCCCGTCTACATGGGGTGATCACAGTTTCAATCCACGGTGGGCGTAGCGGCTTAACCCCCAGCCTTCAAATCTGAGATTCCACCCATGTTTCTTGCCTCCAGCCTCAGATTTGAGGGATCTCAGAGGAAGCTGCCCGTTCACTGGTACCTTCCTACTCACTGCCTGGCCCTCAGAGCATCACCTATGAGCCTGTTAGAAATGCTGAGCTCCAGTCCCCACCGTGGACACATGGAATCAGAACCTTCATTTTCACAAGACCTCAGGTGATTTATTCACAGGCGCCTTAAAATCCGAGATACACGGGTCTCCATAACCCCTCACACCTTTTGTGTTAGCACAGACTCAGATTCCATCTCCGATTTCCAGCCCTAAGAGCAAAGTCATAAGGAGTGAATGACAAAAAAGCCATCACACTGTATTTCGTGGTACTGGTAGTTGCTATCACGTTCTAGAAACCAAGAATGTGCCCTGAAGGGAATTTCCCACAGGGCCATGAACTCCTTCCCTCTCCTCCAGGACAAAGACCACTCCGTGCAGTTCACTGTTTAGTGGCAGGACTTGGCACCATATATGGTAGCACCTGGTGAGCCAAAGTGATGGGGGGGTGTGATTAAGACCCCTGGAGCCCCTGAGGCACATGAGTAACAGCCTGGAACCTAAGTTCTATGACAAGACGAAGTCTTTTGTTCCCTGCCACGCCCTAGCGGCTGGCATAGTGCCTGCCACACAGCAGGTGCTTAATGAGTGGCAGTTAAACAATATAGCCAGGACATTAATTATACGATGGAAAACATCCTTATAAAGTAAAATTGATGAAGAACTGGAAGGCTATGAGCTAATGATTAGATGGGGGATGAGGTATTAAGGGGCAGAGATTATCCTTGGCTCTGCCATTATGAGCTGTGTGCCTTAGTTTACACATCTGTAGAATGGGTTTGATGCCTACCTCACTGACTGCTGTGATATTTGACCAAATGTATATTTAGATCTGAATCTATTGAGAAAGAAAGTGATGTGCAAACTCTAAGACAAGGGTTAGCAAATTGTGTCTGTAAACCACCAAGAGCAAATATTTGGGGCTTTTAGGCCAGGCTGTTTGTGTTGACATTACTCAACCCTGCCATTACACGAAGGCAGCCTTAGACAGTATATCGATGGATAGACATGGCTGTGTTCTCGTGAAGCTTTATGGATAAAATCAGGCAGTGAGTCCTATTTGGCCCACGGGGAGCGGTTGCTTAAGCCCTGTTCTTAACTGCTATCTCCATAATCATCACCTACCAGCTTCTAAATGTTGGCAAGAAACTTGCAATAGACATCATGTATTTATCTGAAGTATTTTCCCATCTATACATTTTTAAAATGCCAGCTGAGCACATATAGAGAGTATTCACATGTTGGATCATGGAAAGGTCACACTTCTTTGGAGAGGTTCATTATATAGGGCATTTAAATACTTTATTTTTACAACAGTCTCAGGGAGTAGGTAGGTCATGGTACCTTTAGTTTATAAGACGGGGGCCCAGACCCAGAGAGGGAAACCTGTTTACACAATGTGGTATCCGAAATGGCTTTTGGACCTAGGGACTACTGATCTAGGCCAGACACATTTCGCTAAACCCTGGGCTTTGCGATATGGTTCTGTGGGCAGACATCTCCTGGAAATATGAAAGTGTTCAAGGAAAAGAAAAGGATATCACAAATTGTGTCCAAAGAATGTCAACAGCCTGCTTTTAGCTCCATTGTCCCAGGGACAATGCTGACATTTAGAGTCACAGCGCTGGGAGTTATAAGCCTAATAGGCAGCAGGTAAGCACGAAACCCGTGAAATTCGACAAGACACCCTCAGCATAAGAAAATAACATGTCAGAGTCACACTGGCCATGTGTCAACACAAGCTAAGACGGGAATTTAGAAGAGTCTTGCTGTCACAAGAAGAAAGGGGAGGCCACGTCTGAATTAAGGCAGAGTCAGAGGAGCAGGTGCTGGTAAAATAATTCTGTGGTTCCCACGTATGTGTGGGCTGGGAGACAACCACGAAGGAAGCCCTTGCCAGTCATGGTGCCTTTTCCACAGGAAGTCTTCAATAAAGAGGGTGACTCTTTTTCCTCCTGCTTCTCTTATTAGTAACATTATTAAATCATCCAGCTAAGCGGCCCTCAATGTATAGGTAAGTCCCTATGTGATTAGTATTCATTTGTATTCAATGAAAATTGGACTTAAGTGTTTGAAAAAAAAGTCTTTCGTTTAAAAATTCAATGAATGCTTAAGAACATCAATACATAATAATACGGTCTTGTTATCTGTGGGTGCCATGTTAAATGTTCTATTTACATTGAAGACAGAAAGTTTTAATCTCATTATTTTGTCCTTACTAGCTTTTTATACGTATTTCAAAGCAGTTAAAATGCATCAGAATTATGTCAACAATGTTCACCCAGTAGTATTTCTCTGGCAAATGCTATTAAGCTGAATTAAGTCACTGTTCAGTTCTCTACTCAGCATAAACTACTTCAGGAAAAAATTTGGTCTTACTTTGTTGAAATTATTTTCATCAGAATTAGTTGTGGTATGTATACATTTTACGCCAACTGTGTGATTCATTGATGGTTTTTGCCAAATTAAATTTTGCCAATGGGAACTTCTGATTTGTGTGTTGTGTTCTGTGGCTTTATTCTACCAAGGCTAATTTTGCAGTTCCGTAGTTACGAAAAAGAAGTTTTGACTCTTGCATCGATTACTAGTCAATAATAAAGTTTCCTCTGTGTAGTTTAGGCCATTGTTATTTTATTTCATTCTCATTCTCTCTATGACATTTAATTTTTCCATAGGGCATTTTTTTTGTGGTTTTCCATGATGCCAGCAATATTTGATCCTTCAGCCAATTTTCCCTCTGCAACAAATTTTACCGTGTGCACTTTTAGCCACTGCTGTTTTAGTTTCTGTGTCTGATTTCTAGAAGCAACATATTATGAATTGGATTCAAGTCTGATGGTCTGTATTCATTTCTTAGAGTAAAGAATACCAGCAATGCAACATAACATCTGAGTTCAAAGCATGGTCCAAATGCCAAGGTCGAAGGAGCAGTGTCAAAGTATCTTGCTTTGAAAATCAAAGTTTCCCAAGACTGTAAAACATGGAGAATCCAATGTAGACTTAATAAAGAGATTCAGTTTGGCTCAGCCCTTAACAAAGGATCTGGGCTGAAAATGGCTTCCTATCTTACAATGGGCATATTACAACTATTACCCTATAGGGTCCTTGTTACAGTTCCAGTAAGCAGAACAATCCCCATTTTACAGATTAGTAAGTTAAGGCTTGGAATCTCTTCCCAGGGTCACACAGTTTATAAGTGGCAGAGCCAGGATTTGAATCCTGAATCTCTTAGCCATTAACACTGTATATTGTTTAGACTTGGGATCTCGCTGAGTTTTCTTGGTTGCGGAAGGGAGGGAGGGGCATATGCCTGGACTGTAGTGTTAAGGCTAGGTCTGAGAAAACCTTTCTTAATTCTGCTTTAGACCTGATGTGAATTTGAAAATATCAGTGGCCTACTATCTGAGTTTGGCATTCTATTAATAATTCTTCATTTGAGCCACCATCTACTCATCATGGGGCCCAATCAAAGGTACTGGTGCCTTGATTTTTTCTCAATTAGAGAAGTCGGACACATGCCTTAGGTGGAGAAGGCTTTGCTGATGAGACGAATGTGTTTAGATTTCCCAAAAAACGGTGTGAGCTGGACATAATATAGCATCCTGCAGTGCCACTCAGAACACGTCTGAGTTCTAAGTTTCTAAGGAAAATAACAGTAGGAGTTCTGTGTTTACTTTAGCAAAATGCTAATTATCACAACTATGCCCCATAACGGTTCTCAGTAGGTATTAGTATTTGAATGCCCGGAGAAGTCCTGTAAGCCAGTGTTCCCCAAATATACGCATTTGAGCATACAACCTATAGTGGGTTCGTTATCTCCCTAACGTTTATTTCTCCATCTCTCTTTGCTACAGAACTTTGAGTTTGTTCAGAGCACCAACGGAACAGACACGGCTGCTGTTTTGGTCTCCTTACAGTCGCTGGGGGGTAGATGTGTGATAAGGTTCTGTCTTGTGAGAAATAAATACCAGACTTCTGGGAGCTTCTGGGAGGACTGTCTGTATCGCCAAGAGGACAAATGTACATGGCTTACCCTTTCTCCCTTCTACCTTGCTTGTGTGATAGTCGGCCATGCAGCAGCCATCTTGCAACCATGAGGGGGCAAGTGTGAGGGTGAAAGTCAGCAAGCAAGGACGGTGGGAAGAAGGGGAGGGATAGCCTTTCCGACCCCATTACTGAGCAGCTAAACCAATGCCAACAGTCAAATAACTGGGGCTTCTTGCTCAACAGGAAAAACGACCTGTACTTCGTTCAGCTCTTCTGAATCAGGCATGCTGGTTACTTACAGCCAAATGCATCTTCAGTTGATACATTCTCAATGTTTATTGCATAAATGAATACATTTCCCCCTTATCTTGAAAGCTGAAGAGACATTCCTTTCTAAAGTTGTTAACACGGATTCTTCTCCACAAATGTGCTCTGAGAAAGGGCACAAAGTCATTCTGCTACAGAGTGACTAAACTCCAAAGAGAAGGTGAATGCTTCCGGATAAATGTGAAAGTGGGGGGGGGGGGAGGGGCGCGCAGGCAGACAAGAAGAAGCAAACAAAGACTCCTGGCATTCCACATCTAAACAATCTTTTTCAACGTTGCAGACCCTCTCCCTGACCACCCCTTGCTGAGTGCGCCCCAGCCACATCCATGTCCTGCAGCCAATAATGCACTCGGTTGTCTCCAATCTTTTGTTTATGTGATCATTAGTTCAAAACCAGAGACAAGCAATTCATCGTGTATAAAAGATGCCACCTATGGCACCCAAATTTACATCTGAAAATTGATTTCCGTCACATTAGGATTTTAGGACGGCCTCTCCTGGAAGTCGGCGCAGCCATGAAGCAGAATAAAAATTATGACGGGTCTGCGGCGGCAGCCTAAACTCTTTGTAAATTTCTGGTCTCCAAAGAGCCACCGTTGGTCAAGTATTACTGAGGAGATGGTGAGACTTACGTGGAGCCATCTTTCTTGATGATTAATATTGACAACTCAGTAAAACATCACTGGGATAGGCAGGAGACTCTTATAATAGCCCGGCACCCCTCATTCTACTTAGCTTCCCAAACATGATTAATATCAGGTGTGTTAAACAATTAGCGATCTGCTAAGATTAAAAAAGTTCCAAGGGTGGAGAAAGTGGATGTCTCACCATATCTCAACTAGACATATTGAAAAGAAGTTTCTAACTATAGTTCTGTTGAGTTTTTCTTTGAGTTGGCATCTTTTCCAATACCAACTGCATTATTCATCTTATTGGAAGGCAACAAAGAGGAATAGAGTGAAACAAAGACTTTTAGTGGGGCCGATTGCTTTGGGGTCTGTCATGCACTAGTTCTGTGATATGAAGTGTGTCGGTAATTTCTCCAGACCTCAGTTTCCACAACCACAACATGGGGGCAGGGATCCTCTTCCTCCTCTGGCGAGTATTAAGACTGCACAGGGGGGGATTATGTCCACCCATCTTGCCTTCTTTCTAGGTTTCATCTACCCTGATGATCCTAACATCACCACATCCTTGTTAATCCTGTTGAGCATGGAGTTAGGTAAACTGTCCTAATGTGTTACTGAACCAGGTGGGACACAGCCATTGGGAGTCCCCTCTAGCATATTTTAGAATCTACGAAGATGCCCTATTTAAAACTGTATGTCCCATACCGACACATCACCCTTTCCATTTTGGTACGGGAGAGTCTGAGTTCTTATAAATATCCAATTACTATCTACTTAGTGGAGATATTTAGAGAGTGTGAAAGCACAGAAGTTTCTATTGTCGTTCTGAATCATTCTTATTAAGGATCAAATTAATTGCTCCCAAACTTATTTCTTGTTTCCCCATAAAAATCAAACCATCTTATCAGAAAAGTTGACAGGGAAGACACCATTCAAAACATATCATCTGGAAATAGATAGAAACCCTTTTTCTTTTCCTCTCATGCCTCATGAAACAAGTATGTGAATGCACTGTTGCCATTGAAACAGCATCATCGAATGCTTTGCTAATTGATATTGACCCTGTGGTGGAAGAAGACTTTCTGGTCTTTCCCATTTAAGTTGTTCTCATGCCAAATCTCCAGATTCTATGCTTTTATTCTGTGTCCTAATTCTGAACCCTAATTCTAGAGCTACAATTTCATCTCTGTTGCCTTAGTCCATTGTTGCAACATGGTGAGATCTTTTTGAATCTGGAAAATGATCATCTGTTATACTCACTGGGACCCCTGTTTATTGAAATGCATGCTTGTACCCTATTCTCTTAACTCCAGAAATATCCTTGGTCTGGTCTAGGTGGCTGGCGCTGACACGTGTCCCAAGCACCATGTAACTCTCCTTTAGCCCAGGTATAAATCCCTGGTTTGGGGCCTGTCTTCTTCTCTACACTATCAGGTCATGTGATACAGACCACTTCTCTCTCATTTACCAGCGTATCCACAGGGTACGCCACGGGGGTTGACACGTGGTTGGTGCTCAAGAGTGAAAGTGATTGTGTTGTTTTGAAGTTAAAAGATGATCTAGCTCAGCAGATCTTCCTTTACTAATGGGGACTGCAAAATAACCCACTAACTTCCTGCCGAGGTTCCTATATCATCCACTGATGATCCTTCTTGGGGGTTAGAATAAAGCTGTTCTCACTGCTTCTTCTATATTCTGAGGGATACACTTTTTACATCTTCAGGCTGTGCAAGACACAAACAGACATTTTTTATTTTGATGGTACAGGACACTCAAAATATAGATCGCTAGGACACTGTGGACACTGGGGCTGGTAACTCTCTGAATCTTAATTTTATTACCTTTGAAATATGGCTAATAGGGTATGTCTCAGATTTGTCATGAGAATTGAATTAGATACTCAGAGTGTGTGCAACGTGTTGAGTGGAGTGCCTGGGCGCAGGAAGAGGAAAAAATGTGGAGAAATCACGCCCCCTGCCCCCAGTCATGTATTCATCCGATAAATGTCTGGAATGAGAGAGAGAGGGAGTGAAACCAAAATTTCCCTCCACGTTTTCACACACAGGCATTCACATTTTCCTGGGTTTGGATTTGTCGCCTCTGCTAATCAGGACCTGGCAGCTGGCTGTCATCCCCAATGTGACTTGTGCCTTCCCTGAACCATCTCCAGAGAAGAGACCCCTGAGGGAGGAGACAAAGGGCTCTTCCTACTGTGGATGATTCTGGAGAGGGCACTTCCTCGTCATGACGTCTGATACGCCATCTCCAGAAGGCAGAGCCTCCTTGACCTTCACCCATGCCCTAGCATCGCTCTGAGGAGTGTAATGGAATAAAGCTGATGGAGCACTTCAATTTCCTTTAAAAGGGATGAAGCAGATATGTCATTTTTATTAGTCTGAATATGAAAGTACTTTTAATGAGCATCATAGCTTCTGAAATTTGCTACTTAACTTTATCTGGTTGATATTATCTAGCAAGGACTAGGCTACGATTAGAAGTAAAGTTTCAGGGCACCTAGGTGGCTGAGTCGGTTAAGCTTCTGACTCTTGATCTTGGCTCAGGTCATGATCTCATGGTTCATGGGATCTAGTCCTGCCCTGGACTCTGCACTGACAGCATGGAGCCTACTTGGGATTCCCTTCCTCTTTCCTCTTTCCTCTTTCCTCTTTCCTCTTTCCTCTTTCCTCCTCCTCCTCCTCCTCCTCCTCCTCCTTCTTCTTCTTCTTCTTCTTCTTCTTCTTCTTCTCTCTCTCTCTCTCTCTCTCTCTCTCTCTCTCAAAATAGACATTAAAAAAAGGAAGTTGTTTTATAAGGCTTTTCCCCCAGAGAAATTCGCATGATATACATATGTGTAACTTCCATTTTTTTCCAGAAGTCATGGATCATCCAAATAACAACCTATCTTTCTAGTTTAGTATTTTGCAGCCATTAAAATTGTGTTCCCAAAAACAACCTGACTGACATAAGAAAACCCTCATAATATATTTACTTATAAAAATGGAAGAAACACATTTGGTTACATGCCACTGATTCTCCAACCTTCTGTTTATATAATTATGAGTGAGAGCAAAAGTTGAACGACAAGGATAATGACAACGAAGACAACAACAAAATTGTCTAATTTGAATTTATGACATGCCAGAGTTGTACCAGGAGTTTAACATACTGTTTCATTAAATTACTGTTTGCATATGGTAGAGCATTCTTTATTAAAGCCCCATAAAGCATGGTTAGGGCTGTGCTTCTTATCACCCCATTCTACAGACAGGGTAATTTGACTTCAGCTTAGAGAACAATCTCAGACTGAGGTTCATTTTACATCAGAACAGCAATTCGTGGAAATAACATTAATAACCAGTAACATAAGATAAATTAAGTAAACGGTGGTACCTCCTTACAATGAATAATATTCTGAAGCCACTGAAGATGATGTGCAAATTTGGCTGGAAAGAGCCTAAGCGTCCATCAGCTGATGAATGGATAAAGAAGATGTGGATTGTATATACAATGGAACACTACTTGGCAATGAGAAAGAATGAAATCCTACTATTTGCAGCCATGTGGATGGAACTGGAGGGTATTATGCTGAGTGAAATAAGTCAGTCAGAGAAAGACACATATTATGTTTTCACTCATATGTGGACCTTAACAGAGAACCTTAACAGAAGACCATGGAGGAAGAGAAGGGGGAAAATAGAAACAGAGAAGGAGGCAAACCATAAGAGACTCTTAAATACAGAGAACAAACTAAGGATTGATGGGAGGTAGGGAAGAGGGGAAAATGGGGGTGATGGGCATGGAGGAGGGCACTTGGGATGAGCACTGGGTGTTGTATGTAAGCAATGAATCACAGGAATCTACCCCTAAACCAAGAGCACACTGTATGTACTATGTATTAGCCAACTTGACAATAAATTATTTATTTTTTAAAAAAGACAATGATGTCTCGCTAAGCGAAATAAGTCAGGCAGAGAAGGATAGATACCATATGTTTGCATTCATAGGTCTAACAGGAGAGACCTGGCAGGGGACCATGGAGAGAGGAAGGGGGAAAGAGAGCGGGGAAGAGTGAGGGACACAGATCAAGGGAGACTACTGAATACAGGAGACGATCCATGGACTGAAAGGGGAGGGGGAGGGGGGAGGGGGTGATGGTCATGGTGGGGGGCACTTGTGGGGAGAAGCACTGGGTGTTATGTGGAAACCAATTTGACAATAAACTATTAAAAAATAAATAAAAAGACAATGATGTGCAGAATATTCCACCTCCAGTATAGCTTAGTAGCTCCTATTTGACCAACTATCCTGTAGATAACAACCATAAACTCTTGACACCATATAATAAATAACTATCTGGGAGACCCGGAGAGTGAAATAAAGCAGGAAGAAACTAGAAGGGTGTGACCCTTTGAAGGAGAAGATGGTACTAGGCGAGTTTCCCATTTTTAAGGCTTTTAGTCTGACAGTAGGACCAGTCAGTGTCAGGTAGGCAACTACAACAAGTCTTTTGGAAAACCCACAGTGCTGGGGGCTTACAGGATATGGGACATGCTTCAGGACAACAGCCATGAGGTAGGAAACTATGACCCATTCTCAGAGGAAAGGGCAATTGATGGAGACCAACTCCAAGGATCACCCAGATGTTGGAAAAATCAATTGTTTGAAAGGAAATATAGTAATTTTGATCAAGGACCTAAAGGAAAATATGCTTAGAATAATGAAATGATAGAAAATCTCAGCAGAGAAACAGAAATAATAAAAATAAAACAAATATGAATTCTAGCACTAAAAAATAAAATATATCAAAGACAATATTCACCAATTGCCCTTAACAGCAAAACAAAGACAAAAGAAGAAAGGCAGTCAACCTGTATTTAAGTCAATAGAAATTATTCATTATCAAGAAAATGGAAAGAAAGAAAGAAAAAAAACAATGAACCATTCTTTTCAGGTATCTGTGGGACGATATCAAAAGGTCTAGATTTTGTCCCAGAGACTGGGGAAAAATATGTTTGGAGAAATAATGGCTGAAGATTTCTCAGACATGGTGATATATACAAAGTTATAGAACCAAAAGCTCACCAAATCTGAAGTAGGATGAACATAAAGAGAACTATGTGTAGGCCCATTACTGTCAACATAAAAAAAAAAATCTATAGAGCAACCAAAATCACACACACATGACCTCTATTTTATTCATAAAAAAATAAGTCTAAAGGAGTCATAGATCTATATGTGAAAGTTAAAAGTTGTACACTTTTTGGAGGAAAATTTAAGAGAATGTCTTCTCTACTATAGGGGTAGGCATAGATCTCTTAGACTGTAACAGTAGAAAGCTACAGGTATAACCATAAAAAAACATTAAACTTAGACTTTATTAATATTAGGAACCTCTGCCCATCAAAATACATGATTAAAAGAGGAATAGTCAAGCCACTGACTGGAATAAAATATTTGTAAAATACATACTGACAAGCGACTAGTGTCTAGGATATGTAAAGGACTCCTACAAGTCAATGATAAAAAGACAAAAAAATTAAATAAAAATTGAAATGAGACCTCACCAAGGAAGCTGCCTGAGTGGCCAGTAAGCATATGATCATTAGAGTAACACAAATCAAACCCACAATGAGACCCTACTGCACACCCACAGGAATAACTACAGTTAGAAAGAACAGAAATACTAGATGTTCACACAAACATTTAGCAAGAGCCCCTCACATATGTCGTTGGGGCATGGAACACCACTGTGGGGAAAGGACCGGCAGTTTCTTAGAAACCTCAGCATGAATCCACTCTATGATGCAACAATTTTACCTGTAGGTACGTACTCAATAAAAATGAATACTTATGTCCATACATAGACTTGTACAAGGGTAATTGTTTATAGCACTTAATTTGTGGTTGCCGAGAACTGGAATCAACCCAGGCATCCATCAATAAGGAGGGTGGATTTAAAAACATGCAACATTTAGATGATGCAATACTACTTAGTAATAAAGAGGAAATAAACTACTGCTATACGCAACAATATGCATGAATCTCACAAACCTTATGCTGAGAGGAAGAAGTCAAATAAAAAATAGATACATACTGTATGATTTCACTTACATAGAATTATAGAACACACAAAACCAGTCTATGGTGGAAAGAAATCAGAAGGGTGGTTGGCCACTAGAGGGGTGAGGATAGACAGTGACTGGAAAGGGCTGGGGGTGGGAGGGACCTTCTCAGGGGATGGGATGGTTTCTGTCTTGAGGGTGGTTTGGGTTGCATATTGGTATGTATTTGTCAGAATGCAAATGTTACAGATAAGACTCGATTATATACCACAGTATATAAATTTTATCTCTAATGGAAAAGAAGAACCATAAACATATCAAACTCTATTAATAATATGCACGCAGAAGTATTTGGGAGTGGTGTGGTAGATACCCATCACATACTTTGAAATATACAAAACATAAGATAGATTGACAGAGGTATAGAGGGATGGACTGATGTGCATATGTGTGTTTATACATATGATAAGTGAAGTAAAATATTCATTGCAGGATTTGGGTTATGAGTACGTGGTTGTTCAGTATGAAGTTCTTTCGTTTTGTGATTGTGAAGTTTGGTGAGTTCCTTGTACATTTCCAGTGAAGAAATGGGCAGAAGATATGAACAGACACTTCTCCAAAGAGGACATCCAGATGGCCTACAGACACATAAAACGATGCTCAACATCACTCATCATCAGGGAAACAGAAATCAAAACCACACTGAGATACCACCTC
>NC_043715.1:4942311-4995626 GCF_006229205.1 Suricata suricatta
AGCAGGAAAACAAGAGAGACCTAATGGAGAACCAGGGGGAACGGAGGAGGGAGAGAGAGTTGGGGAGAGAGAGGGATGCAGAACTTGAGAGACTATTGAATGCTGAGAATGAACTGAGGGTTGGGGGGAGGGGGGAGGGGGGAAGACAGGTGGTGGTGATGGTGGAGGGCACTTGAGGGGAAGAGCACTGGGTGTTGTACGGAAAACAATTTGACAATGAAATATTATGGAAAAAAAAGTTCTTTCAACTTTCTGTTTGAAATGTTCACAGTAGGATGTTGGTTCTTCTCTTTTTTTTCCCCATATTTTATTGTCAAATTGTTTTCCATACTATATCTTCTTTTTAAATTATTGTGGAGAGCTACAGACTGAGTCAGGGTAACTGATACAGGGATCCTTTTGGAACCAGGCAAAGTTTTTTTTTTTTTCTTTACATGAAGAAAAGGTATTTTCTCTTTATATGAATAAAATGCTTCAGATTCTGGAAGCAGATCCTTTAATTACGGCTGGTATGGGGGTGGTGAAATAGGGGAGGGGGATTAAGAGAAACAAACATCAAGTTATAAAGGAAATAAGCGATGGAGATGAAAAGCACAGCATAGGGAGCACAGTCAATAATGTTGTCATAATGTTGTATGGAGACAGATGGTGACCATGCTTACCATGGTTTGTGCTGAGTAATGCATAGGATGGTCGAATCAATATGCTATACGGCTGAAACTAACATAACTTGGTATGTCTACTATATTTCAATAATTTAGAAAATATAGCTGGTGTGATCCCAGGAGAATTTCAGGGACAGCCAATGGGCAGGGCGGTGCGGGGAGTCTTAGCACCCCATGGGTGACTACCTGCTTACATTTTGAGACACAGTTATGAAATAGTGGTAGCTTATTGAATATACAGAGGAAGCCAAAGTTCCAACCCTTTGTTTAATACAAAAGGAAGAGAATGTGGCATAGTAATTGAGAAAGATCACACACACAAATGCACGAGCCGCGTGGGTAGGCGTGCGCACATGCAGACACACACAAGATCTCAGTGACCACCATGGAGCGTCCTTGCTTCCACTGGACGCTGTTTCTGACCAGTAGAGCAATTTCTTTACTGGAAGTTCTGGAACCAGACAACTTGTACTTGAACCTCACCCTCATAAGTACTAGCTTGCAAGCCTGGCCCAGTTACTTAACCCCTCAGCTTGTGTTTCCCTATGTAGAGTGGGGATGGCTGGAGAACCTTGCAGGTACTGGGAAGGACTCGGCGAGCAGAGCACCCAGAGCGTCTTGGTGCCTGTTGCCATTTGAAATGTCCTTTCAGATCCTAGCGTGTGAAGCTACTCTCTGAACGGCCACACCATCTTAAAACGCCCACATTTTGTTCGCACATGTATAAAAGCAGAATTTCGGAGCCCACGAGTAATTGAGAAACCCTCTAGGGCCATCTTCCTCCTACTCGGGGAACTTGTGAAAATGCAGATTTGGTTTAGTAGGTCTGAGATGAGGCCTGAGATTCTGCATTTCTAGCAGTGATGGGAAAGTTACCAGTCCATGGATTACACTTTAAGAAGACTAACCCTGTCATTTTCCAAATGCGACCCAGACCTATGTTGAGATGGCCCAGACCACACAGCTAGTGGAAGAAGACTCATAATTAGAACATGATGTTTTGACTCTGTATTTGGGGTCCCACAAACACTTGAACACAAATGTCATCTAGCTCCTGACCAGAAAATTTCCCCAGGTAGTTACAAAAAGCAAAGGCATTTCTACTGATTTTCCACGGAGAGGGGGACCCAAAGATGAGTTGGAGTCCTCTGGGGAGAACTGCGTTTGCCGTCTCCAGGGAGGACTGTAGTCAGACGTGTAGCGTTTCTAATAGATACAAACACTGATCAGCAGTCTGGTCATTGACAATGGATTAATTCAATTATCGGAAAACTTAAATATCTTTGGAAATCTTGAACATATGAGCTTTCTGTTTTAACTGTACATTTTATGAGCCATGAATACAGATTAAGTGTTTCCAGTGAACATTTAGTATCCATTTGAGAAGTGCTCAATGTAAAAAATACACAGGGGATTTAAAAAACTAAGTCCAGGGGCACCTGGGTGGCTCAGTGGGTTAAGCATCTGACTTTGGCTCAAGTCATGATCTCACAGTTTGTGAGTTTAAGCCCTGCATTGAGCTCTGTGCTGACAGATTAGAGCCTGGAACCTGCTTTGGATTCTGTATCTCCCTCTCTCTCTGCCTCTCCCCTGCTCACTCTCTTTCTCTCTCAAAAATAAGAAAATAAACATTAAAAATTTTAAAAACTAAATACAAAAAAGGATGTAAATTAATAAGTTTTATGTTATTACACACGGAAATGATCATATTTGCATGTCTTGGGTTAAATAAAATATACTAATTCAATTGATTCAATATTAATATAAAATTCAGTTAATGTTATATATGTTTCTTCTCCCTATTCAAAATGCTGATACAAAAAATTAGAATTGCATCTGTGGCTGAAATTACACTTCTATTGGATAATGGTTGAGGAAGATGAATGGACAGGTGGGCATATAGATGACAGATGGATAGAATCAGCTCTGTACATTTAATTTACAATGTACACTTAATATAAATTAGAGATACATAATCAACATACATTTATTTCAGAATTCTCTCATGCACACCTATTCTCTCAAATTGATTATATATGCAGAGATACATGATATGTATTTCAAAATGTTTGTTCAAACATTTGACGTGGTTCGATTTCTCCCACATAGTCTCACATTAAAATGGTCTTCCTACATTTATGACTTGAAATGATGACTACTCCCTTCAACTCGCTAGTACTTCAGTATTGACTTCGTAAATTATGAGTTTGTCAATAGCATGGGGACAGGGCGTGCAGCTTCCCAAAGTGAACAGGCCACCCTTCTTCACTGACACATGCCATTAATGTGCAGCAAGGCAGTGGGTACCCTCCTCTTCCTTGGACAGCAAATGGCCTGGCACTTCCACTGAGGCCGGGAGGAGCTCTCCCAGAAGAGCAGCATGGCCACTGGTAGCACAGGTTTGTAATTTGGCTCTACTACTTAAGATACACGGGAGCACCTTTCAGCAAAGTATTTAACCTCCTTGATCCCAGTCTTCTAGTTTAAGAAGGGACCTTGAGAGTGTGTGCCTTACAGAGTTGTGAGGTCTAGATAATGTGTCACTTGTAGAGGGCTTCACATGTTGCAAGGCACAGCTCCACCCTCCGTCCACTGTGGTTTCTGTGGTAGACACTTTTGATCCTCCTGCATAATCAAACCTCCTTTGGAGCAATACACACTCTTGTCCCCTTTACAGCTGGATGGGGCTGTCATCACTATGATCAATGGATTACAGAAGCAAATGCCATCCATCACCTCAAGGACAGACCATTTAGTTGTGAGTGCAGAAGTTAGGATGCTCTCCTCCTCTGCCATGGAGAGCTCAGGTGTGGCATGTTTAGATGGTGGCATCATGACTCAGTGGGGGCAGGACTGCAGGGAGCAGAAGGCCCCTCTAATGAATATTTGTTATGTAGCATAAGCAGTGAATAAGCTTTTGTGTAAGTCACTGTATTTGGAGGGCTGCCTGTTACTGCGGCATAACTTAGCCTAACCCGATTCATAAACTACTGCCTAAGGGAAGCAGGTCTTTGGCTAACCCAGGCTTTCCCTGAGCGCACGATCTACAGCCTCTCCCGGATAAACACAAACTGCCTGGCCATTCCCTCCAGAGTAAGAGAAGGGACACACACAGCCAGTCACCTTGGATGCCTCATCTTTACTCCCTGCCACCGACTCTCTCCCTCCTGAAGAAAGCTACTACAAGGCTTTCTTCTGAGGAAGTAGATTATATAAGTCATGTTTACTTTCCTAAAACAACTTCTGCTTCTAAAGCAGCTTTTATGACCAAGATACTTTTTTTTAATACTGCACCAAAGCTATTAAAAAGAATGGAAACTACAGATCATAAAAATGTCAACAGTGAAACACTCATTTCCATGCAAGTTGGGAAATAAAATCAATATACGTTAACCTATTCTTTAAGAACAAAGGAAGATAAAGGGACATTTCAAATATTTTTGTTTTTATTTAATCCAAACTCATGAATCCATTATTGCTTGTGTCTAGAAGGAACCCCAAAGGTCATTATGTCTCACACCCTTACATTATAATCAAATTTATGGGGGTTCATGTCAAGATATGTAGTTATTGGGACAGAGATCACATATAATTCCTATAATACATTTTTAAAGAATAGTTAATGACGTTGCAGTTTTCCAGAAGTAAAGAAAGCTGAGATTTGTTGCTGCAAGAGCAAAATTTCTTGATAAGCATGCCAAGAAGGAAGAGGATTCCAGAACCACGAGTGAGATATTTTCGGGTGAAAATAGTTTTTCTATCTTGAGAAGCATCAAGCTCCTTAGAAAAAGAGTGAAATTCTTCTCAAAGAATCTGGGAATTTTCCAAGTGCCATTGGCCCATTTTTTTCTCCTTTCCTTATTTTTTATTTCTTTATCTGGCTCCCAGCAGCCTCTGATGACTGCCCACTTAACCCGTATCTCAAAAGAGAGGATAGGAGTCAACATTTATTTCAAAAGCTTTGCTTTCGTCTAAAAGACAAGTGCCTGCCCCTCTAAGGGCCAGAGCCAGTGTATTCAACTCAGCTTGAGACACTAGTGTCCGAAGACACTTGGCCTGGGCCTGTCCATGTTGGATCAGGGGTCAGAGTGAACCTTTGGGGAGGATGAGCCTGGGCCCAGGTCAGTATGGCTGGAAGAACCAAGGATCGTGCTTTTGAGAAGCAGCATAGACTAGGTTCTGTGCCAGACTTGCGGAGTTTGAATCCTGGCTTTTCATTTTCCAGATGGCTGATCGTGGATGGTGACTTAACCTATTCATAACTCAGTTTCTCATCTTCAAAGGAAAAATGATATTTAATGGTCTCTATCTTAAAGGATTGTTACATAAATTAAATGTGCTAATACTTATAAAGTACATAAAACAATATCCAGAGTATAATTGGTGCCATCTCTACGGGTGTCCCTTAAGAAGAAGATAATGGTGTTGCCAAAGTGATATCATCACATTTACAAGTGGTGTTTGTTAGCTGGAAATCTGAAAAACACCTTCAGCTTCACAGTTCTTTTGGAGAACTGTGTGTGTGGACTGTGGCCAGTGTTGGAACGCTGATAAATACAAGTGGCCTTATCTGGATGAGATGAAGGCTTCTTTATTACTCTAATGAAAGAAACACATAGACATAATTCAAGAGGTGTGATTGTTAAATAATTGTATCTGATGTTTTATGGGAATGTTTAAGAACATACATTTGGGATTCTAAGAAACTTCCTCGATTTGAAGAATTTAATGCCCCTTGCTCTTGGGTGCCTGGACCCTGAAATGGGGAGCATGAGAAACGGACAACTTTTGTCCTCAAACCCAAACCTCTTTGCAGAGAAGCCATTCTGACCAGTGGGTGGCAACCATGTGTCATAATGCAAAAAACCGTATTTTCTTCAGAAAGTATAGACACTGCGCAGACATGGAAGAACAGTAGAGTAGGGGGCGGATAAGACTGAACTAGTACCAAGAAAGATGGACAAAGCCCATGCCCTCAATGAGCTTCCAATCTTTAAATGAAGTAGTGAAGCTACAGGAATGTGAACCATTAAAACCCCGTTCCTCCCCTGCCTCCCAGCTGCCTGCTGAACTCTTCTTGCAGAGCTATGGGCCTATTGGAAAATAATAATACTGAACACAAAGACCATGGGGCCAGTCTCTGTGCAGTGATGGCAACCGCGTGCTAGCTAGTCAGGAGTACTGCCAGGAGGCTGGTTCAGAAGACCAGGCCTTAGTATTTAGAGAGGCTGGCTGCAACCAAAGGAGCAATGAATATGCAAATTCTATTGCCTCTTATTCTTGGCTTCCTTGACCTCTGTTTGCCAGATTCGGAACATAATTGCATGAATGAGAGCATAGCCTATTTCTAGACAGACTGATCTCTGATGTTACGGGGTCCTGAGTTGTCCTACTTAATAGCCATGTGACATTATGCCAGTTTTCATCCATGAGCCTCAGTTCCTCTATCCATAAAGTAGGAGCAAAAATCATTCGGACAATCTTTTAGGGCTTTTTAGAGACTGAGTGAAATAATGCCCATTAAATGATTTTGACAATGTCTGGCACTTAGAAGATGTATAAAAATATTATCGGATTGGAGGTTGGCATCTGAGATGACTCAACCCCCAAGACCTGACCACACACACCTGTCTCCGAGTGATGTTCTCAGCTGTCCATTTTGGCTGCAGCTGTCATTTTGCTGAGGCTGGTTGTATCTTCTATAGGACGGCAGTGAGACCTCACCTAATAGACTATCCGGGGAGATTTAATGAGATGATGAGCTGATCATACTCCAAGAGTCCTACGGTTTAGACAAAGGTAAGGGCTTCTCAGCCCAGCTTCGAGCACCCCCATTGGACCCTCCTTTGAGACTATGTCTTGAGCCAGTGGTAGAATGGAGGTAGGGGGATGTGTGAGGCCTGACACACTGTAATATTTAGAGGCCAAGGAGGAGAGGTGAAGAAACTTGGCCAGGGAGGAAGGAGAAGATCCACGGAAGATTACTATTCTGCTTTTCCTTTTTTTATTAAAACACCTTTCTTCATCTTGTCCTGTTTTAACATTCATTCCAATTGCTCTTCGTGCTTACCAAGCAGTCTTTTGATGATGATTTGGTTTTCTACAAAGGATGGAGTAGATGCGGAAAATGTGCTGATCATGTGGTCTTGAGTATCCGTTCTCTTTGACAGTAATTTCTCTTTGTAAATTAACAGACTGACTCCATGCGGGGAGAGAATTTGCTGATCATTTGGACTTTGTGTATCTCAGCGCCTGGGATAGCCATTCTTCTTTTAAAATTAATAGGTTGGCTTCGTATAGGAAGAGAAAATGCTGATTGCATGGACCCTGAGTGTTCCGGTCCTTGTCACACTCGTTCCTCTTTGCAAATTAATAAATTGGGATGCAAGTTTTAGAATCCCTTTTGTGATTGTCAACCCTAAGAGGCGGTTCTTTTCTTTGGGTTGATAATATCATAAGGTCCTTATATAAGGTCCAATAATCAGGTTGGTTGGGTGACCAACTTGTCCCAGTTTGCCCAGAGCTTTCCTGGTGTTCTCTCTAAAAGTTCCACAGTTTGGACACCCTCCATGTCTCAGGAAAACCAGGACAGCTTGCTTAGGACTTTCTTGGTTTTAAAATACATCTGGAGAAGCCCCTCAGTTCTTGATTACCCCACAGCTTAGCTACTTGGTAAGAAAAATCCAGCCTCACTATGTAGCTGAGGAAAAGCCAAAGTGCTTCAGAAACTACCTACATGTGCCAAATTCAAATTTCATATCTAGCTTTAGAAGGACCTTTAAGCTGTTACTGTCTTTACATCTTCTGGATATTACACCACAATATAATCCACAAGTATTTTATTTTACAGCTCTTATACTTAAGACATTTCACAGAAGGCAAGCGTTACACTAACACACAGGAGTTAAGATGATTGTTTTATACCTGGACTGCATCCAAACTGCAGTTCTTCCTGGCTGAAGACAATCTGAATTCTTATTTTTAGATCCCAAAGCCATTTGCTGGTTGCTACCCGGTGGTGCAGGGTGGCCTGGCAGAGGTTTTACAAATAAAATATTCCCCAGCTGCATGTGCTTCTGACCCTTTTCTCTACTACCTGAAGGCAGCAGGAAGAGAGTGTGGGAGACAGTAACATCCACAGAAGGAGCATTCGTGATCAGTCTTTAGTTTCTATTCCCTCTATCGCTTCTAATGAGCAGCAAGCCTGGTGAACTCTGTCTCACCTGATCTTTGCTTTAGCGTCCAACACACTGGCCACATCCACTTCCCCAGCCTTTTCTTGCCTCTCTAGTCTCACTCCCTCCTCTGTGCTCTGCCCTCACGTTTCTTCTACACCCGGCCTGTAAATGTTGGGATTCCTCTGGGCCAACTTTGGGATCTCTTTCCTTTTAAATGGCCTGCTGTGCAATACACGGCCACAGCCACATGTGGCCATCAGGCAATGTGCGTGGGGCCCATGTGAACTGAAACGGGCTGTCACACAGTAGATTTGGTTTTTATTATTTTTAAAATTCCTTATTATATTTCAATGTTTTTTTATGGTTTTTATTTATTTTTGAGAGACAGACAGTGTGAGTCAGAGAAAGAGGGAGATATAGAATCTGAAGCAGGCTCCAGGCTCTGAGCTAGCTGTCAGCACAGAGCCCGACGTGGGGCTCGAACCCACAAACTGTGAGATCATGACCTGAGCCGAAGCCAGACGCTTAACTGACTGAGCCGCCCAGGCGCCCCTATACTTTAATGTTTAGATAAAGTAACAAATTATCTTTTCTCATTTCTAAAACTTAGAATGGAAAAAGGAATATAAAATATCTAATTTTTGATATTGATCAAGTAATGGAGTAAAAATTAAGTGATACATTGGGTTAAAGAATATTAAAAGTAATTTCATCAATTTATTCTTAATATTTTTCAAATGTTTATTTATTTTTGAGAGACGGAGAACAAGCAGGTGAGGGGCAGAGAGGCGGGGAGAAAGGATCCAAAGTGGGCTCTGCGCTGACAGCAGAGAACCTGATGCGGGGCTCAAACCCATGAACCATGAGATCATGACCTGAGCCGAAGTCAGATGCTTACCCAACTGAGCCACCCAGGCACCCTCTTCTTACTGTTTTAAACATGTCTACCTGAAAACTTAAATTTACATATGTGTGTCAAATTATATTTTAATTGGGCAATGGTGCTATAAAGTCTCCCCCTGAATGGCCTCAACAACCCTCAGACAATTTTAGACTGATAAATTCAAAGGGCGCATCCCCACCTCTGAATCCAAGACTCATATATCCATCTGACTTTTTTGGTATCTTCAAAAAAATTATTTTTGGACATCGCACAAATCTCTCACATTTCTCATGTTCAGATCTTGATTCGTTCCCCTCCATAAGCATCTCCCCAATCCATCACACTATTCCCAAGCCTCTCCCCTAAAAGATGCTACAAAACTGGCTTTGGATATGGAGGAAGGGGCCATGAGCATTCTCCAGTCGTTGGAAGAGGCAAGGAATGGACTCTCCCCCCAGAGTCTCCAGAACAAATGAGCTCTGCACACACCTTGATTTAAGCCTTGGAAGACCCATTTTGAACTTCTGCCTCCAAAATGGTAAGAGAATAAATTTGTGTTAAACCACATGTTTGTCATAATATTTTATGGCACTAATAGGAAACCAAAAGAGATAAATGGTGCCTCCCTGCTGTGTCTAGCTCCAATTATACTTGAAGCCAATCCACTTCTTCCCATCTCCATTCCTATGACCTTACACTGGGTTTATTGTAACAACTTCCTAATGAGTCTTTCCTTGGGATGAATTAAAAATGGCTGCACATTTTTTGGTTAATCTTTTCATCAAGATTAACCTTGAATCTCCTCCTCTTGAATTTAAGACAACTCTGGGCTGCTTTGACCAACAGAACACAGTGCGGGTGCGGTGTGTCACTTCCAGGGCTTGGTCTTGGGAGAGATGTAACCTCTGCTTTCATACACCTGGATGGTTTCCACTGGAAGCCAACCACCATGTAAGACGTCGGATTTGCTTTGGGGAAGCCCAAGGTAGCATATGGAAAGAGGCCACTCTGAAGAAGCACCGAGGTGCCATATTTGTGAATGAAGCTTTCCAGGGTCTTCCAGCCTAGCCCCGTTAGCCGAGTGAAAGCCCCTGTGGATATCCAACTGAACCTGCTTGAATTCTTGGCCCACAGAAACAAGACCAAATAGAATGATTGTTATTTTAGGTCTCTAAGTACGGGTAGTCTATAACACAGTGATACACAACTGGAACACCCCTCTCCCATTCATGTGACTGCTCTAACCCCACGGTGACACAGCAAGAGCCAGCACGGTCATCCTACCGCTAATCTGAGGGTCACTCCCTTGCTTCCCCCTATACTCAGAGGAAAACTGAACCTCCATCCTCTGTCACTCTTTCTATTGATCCCTGGAAGCCAGCCATCAGACATCACAAGCATCACTGGATATTTATGGTCTAACGGTTATTCAATTGGAAATGCACTTATTAATTCAATACCTCTTTACGCAGCACTGACAATGTGCCAGGCACTGAGCTAAGTGTTATGGACAAAATGGGAAACCAACCGGCATGGGAGATCGACACAAAACAAGAAAAGAAACAATACTTTTAAATATTATAAATCATGACAAACGTGGAGCATAGAAAAACACATACACACAGCACGGTGATGGAAAATTAACAGGGTGTACCCAACAGAAGTAAGGTAATAAGGAAAGGCTTCTTTGAAACGATGATGTTTAATTAGACATTTAAAAGGGAAGACCTCGACATTATTTTTAGACCAGGCTCTATCTTTCCAGATACAGAGATCAGAACCAATGTCCAAGAGACACCGTACAACTCTCCCTTGTTCTAAAGTTTCCAACACCATATATTTTGCTAACATTCCTCCTTCTCCATTTTATTCTGTCCCATAAATTGCCTTGCTGCCCAGACTTTCTCAGCCTCCAGCCTCCGATTCTCTTCCCCATACCCTACCTAGAGGGGCCTTTTCTTAGATCATCATTTCCAGGCGAGTCGCGTAATGTGGAAGTGCCAACATGAGCTCAAACATTAACACAAATGCTGGCAAACACCAAGTCTGATTACTTAAAAAAATTTTTTTTAATGTTTTCTATTTATTTTTTAGAGACAGAGAGACAGCGTGAGCAGGGGAGGGTCAGAGAGAGAGGGAGACACAGAATACAAAGCAGGCTCCAGGCTCTGAGCTAGGTGTCAGCACAGAGCCTGACACGGGGCTCGAACCCACAAATTGTGAGATCATGACCTGAGCCAACATCGGATGCTTAACTGACTGAGCCACCCAGGTGCCCCTAATTACTTTTTAATTCAAAGTCTGGCCATTCATAATCCAAGTCAGGTTTTGGTCCTATACAAGAATGCTGAAATTTTAGGAGTGGAGATTTATATATTGGTACAGATCATAATTTTTCAGATGGAGTTGAATGCCTGGGTCAAATTTCCAGTTTTCTCTAATTCAGTCCATTAAAGTTGTGGTAGGAAAAAGTCTCAGCTCTATTATCTCTCTGATATTAAAAAGATTATGTCATCAATTTAAGGATGATTGACAAACCAGAGGAAATTAGCTTCCTGAGGAGGATTTGGGAATTTCTGAAGCCACAGCTTCTTTGGATTCTCAAGGACAAAAGTCCTAGGATCAAAAAGATGGTGACATCCCCCCCCCCCCCCCCCCCGCCCCATGCTCATTTCATGGGAGATGAACCTCTGTCTCTAAGCCGCACTGAAGTTGTACTCTGTGTTAAGGTCGCAGAACGTCAGCCCTGGGATTCTGTGTTGCCCTCTGACTGACACTGTCACGGAACAGTCCAGCTCAAACCACACTGGTGGCCAAACCGTCCTGTGCGCACTCTGAATGATGACATCTGTGAAAAGATGGAGCTCCTGAGGCTGCGGCAAGCTGCCCATCCCGCGCCTGCGCCTGTCATTTCCTCTCGGCCACCTCTGACCTCAGCGGAGGCTGTGTGCACCGTTGTGGCCACAGACTCACCGGGCTGTCCCACGACTCTCCATTACCCGGGTGCCTGCAAGTGAACCTGCCTAAGACCTCCTCTGACACATGGAGACACGTGTTCTAAACTTGAGGCATTTGATACCCCCCAGGGCAAGTCTCAGTCCCAGGGGAGCGGGGAGCCTGCGCATCAACACTCCAGTCTCCCCATCCTTCAGGCGGACGACTCTGCGCGCACTTGCAGGGCTCTCCCAGGTCCTGGGAGAACGGAATAAGTTCACTCTGTTGACCACAGAAGCAACCTCGGTAATAAAGCTTTTTATTGGCTTTTCCTCCTCTCTCTAGCCTTTCACTCACTCTTGCTTCCCTGGACACCTGCGCAGATAAACTTCTAGAACCCAAGTCCTTGCCTCAGGCGGCTTTTCTTTCTTGGGGACGAACCCAAACTAAAGCAGATGCAGTCCAACCAGTCCATCTATCTATCTTGGGATGAAAATGGATTCGCCCAGAGCAAAAGAGGTAGTATGGGTGAGGGTAAGGGTGGGGAAGCAAAGCAACGGAAGAAAATGAACCTCCAAAACCTTGTTGGTTCTGGAAAGAGAGAGAATCTCATTACCAGGCCATTTCTCTGAGGTCAGTGGGTATCAGCAGTCATTCTTTTTTTTTCCCCCTGACTGCACATTTGTTTCTAGGACCATCCCAGAGGCTGACTTCAAAAGCTTTCTAGTTTGTAATGAGCTATAGAAGACTTCTTTTGTTCTTTACTGTAGGTCTCCTTCCATTTTGACAGAAGATCTGCGGACGAACATCTTTATCACGGAAATGTCTTTAGGACCTCCGCCCTGCCCTGGCCTGGGGAGCTCGGGAAAGGAGGCTGGTCCCTGCAGCTGAGCCCTGGCTCCCCAGTCAGAACCCTCCAACCATGCCATCCTTCAGTGCCAGGATGGAATTCGGACAAGAGCGTTTGTCAGAACAAAAGATATCCCTGTAATCTGTGAGGTCACAGGAACACATACATTGGGAAAAAGAGAAATGAAATATTTGACATCCACACATTGAAACAGAAAAATAGCAAACTGTCAGGGAAGGACAAATATTTTTTTTTTGGAAGAATTTGGCCAGTGGCACACATGAGAAACTCCGCTCAAATCAAACAGAGAGGCTTAGCTATCCAGACCTTTTATATTTGATGGGAAGTGAAAGCTGGTTTTTCTATAATAAATAGAAAAGATGAAAAAAAAACCTTCAGAGGGTTCTGGATAGAGGGAAGGGAAAAGTCACACAGCATTTAATTGACAAAGCACACCAACAAAATTTGTATTTAGGGCTTAAACATGTTATTTAATGATTTGTGTTTTCAAGAGAATAAAGATTTCAAGGAATTCTTACTTTTAAAAGCAAAATTGCTTATGAGACATGTTAATTTAAGATACACTTGTTTTTAAGTTATATTTAAGACATCTCCCCTAATCCATTTTAATGTCTCTATTTCTAAAAAATTTTTTAATGTTATTTACTTTTGAGAGAGAGAGAGAGAGAGAGAGAGATACAGAGTGTGAATGGGGAAGGGCAAAGAGAGAGGGAGACACAGAATGCGAAACAGGCGCCAGGTTCTGAGCTGTCAGCACAGAGCCCGATGCGGGGCTCGAACCCATGACCTGCAAGATCATGTCCTAAGCTGGAGTCTGACACTTGACTGAGCCACCCAGATGCCCAAATGACTCTATTTTTTAAATTTCTTTTTTTTTACATTTTATTTATTTTGAGAGAGCGAGCATGAGTGGATGAGAGACAAAGAGAGAGAGGAAGAGAGGAAGGAGAGAGGCACTGTCAGCACAGAGCCTGTGTGGGGCTCCAGCTCATGATCCCTGAGATCACGACCTGAGCCAAAACCAAGAGTCCGATGCTTAACTAACTGAGCCTCCTAGGCACCCCAGCCCATTTTAATGTATCTAAAAGTTAGGGATGTATCTCATAATTGGTATTAAGGAAGGCTGTGTCCAAGTTTAAGAGCCAACATTTTTCTCTCTTAATAGTATAAAAAATACAGGCATGTTTTCTCACACTCTGGCCTCAACTCCTGTCCTCTACCACCTCCGGAGAAGGAGGCTATTTTATCTCTCGAGGTTTACAGTGAGCATTGCCAGTTCTCAGGAAGATGGACGATGAAGCAAGTCAGATGGAAGGATCTAGAATGGACACTAATACTGGTTTTAAAGGGGTTCATGTGTCAGACTGAGGAGTCAGGTTCCAGCTTACACTGCACAGCAAAAGTAGGAAATATTTGCTAACTCACCAAAGGGAAGAGGCATCCAAATGCCACTTTTCTGGTATTTACTTTGGACTTTTAAATGATGGCCTAATGTTTATCATTCATATATGAGACTGCAAACATGTAAGTGTACAGTTCGATCAGCTCATTTTGTTGCGATAAACCTACATAATCACCATGGAGATGAAGACATAGAAAACTACCATTGCCCCGAATGTCCCGATGTCCTTACGGAGGTGACTCCTCTTCTGATTTCTACGGTCACAAGATAGTTCTGTCTACTGCTGAACTTTTTCTACATCGAATAGTCTGTCTCATTCAGCTCCTGGTCATGCAACGTTTTATCTATGAGGTTTCTGAACATAACAGTTGGGTTTTTTTTTCATTGCCACATAATACTCACATACATATTAAAACTTATCCATTTGTCTCTTAATGGGTTTTTGGGGTGTTTCCAGCTTGGGTTTTAGGCACAGTGTTCTGATCATCTTGAAAGTGTCTTTTGGGGCACGGATGTATACAGTGCTGCGAGGTGTAGCTACGAAGTGACATTTCTAGGTCCAGAATGTTCCGTTTGTGATGTTTGAGGGTTTCGGTTGCTGCAGGTCCTTGCCAACACTTGGTATTGTTAGTGGTTATTATTCTAAGCAGTTCCGGTGTGTCTGTACTAGTATTTCTGTATAATCTCTGTGGTTTTAACTTTGCATTTCCCTGATGACTAATGACTTTAAAAACCATTTTTATAGGTTTAGTGGTCATTTGGCTATCTTATTTCGTAAAAGCTTGTTAAAATTCATTACCCATTTATAACTGGGCCATCCGCCCTTTTGTTACTGCTTTGTAGGCGTCGTTAATGATACTGGGTAAATACACCATAAGAGAGACACGCATTACAAATATTCTTCCTACTCTGTAGCCTATGTTTGCATTTCCGCAATGGTGTATGTGGATGAGCACAACTTTCTGCTTTTCGTGAAATCCAGCGTATTCATCAATTTATAAGATAAACTGGCTTATAATTTTCCTTTCTTCTTAAGTCCATATCAGCCATTGTGGTGAAGTTTACACTACCCTTATGAAAAGGGTTTCAGTTTTTCTAGTTTCTGGGTGATTTTTATAAGATTGGTTTTGTTTCTTCCCTAAGTGTCTGGTAGAATTTATGGTGAAGTACGTCATTGGCCTGGAGCTCTTATAACGGATCGAGATGTGATTTAATGGACAGAGAACTACCGAGGTCTTCCATTTCTTCGTGGGTATGTTTGGTAAGCTTAGTTTTTATTTTTTGAGACAATTTTTGGGTTATGTTTAGTTTTCAAATTGATTTTCACAAATGTATTCACAGTGACCCTTGGGTTTTGTCTTTTTTGTATTTGAAGAATCCTACGAGGCACCTGGCTGGCTCAGTCGGTTGAGTGTCTGACTGTGGATTTCAGCACAGATTCCCGGCATCCAGCCTAGTGTTGGGCTCCATGCTGAGTGTGTTGTCTGCTTGGGATTCTCTCTCTCTCTCTCTCTCTCTCTCTCTCTCTGGCCCTCTTCCCCACTCTCCCTCTCCCTCTCTTGTTTTAAAAATAAATCAATGAAAATAAAATAAATGAATAATTCTTGGTGAGACATCTCCGTTTTCATCCCTATAATTGGTGATTGTGTCTATTTCTCTTTCTCGGTTACCCTTCTGGGGGCTTTTCTATGAATGTTTCAAAGAATCAACTCAGGGCTTTATTGCATGTTTTCCTATTTATCCCCATCGAATATCCATACCTTTATTATCTTCTTCCCCTATTTTCTCAGAGTTAAATGTGTCATTCTTTTTTGATTTAGATCATTTATTTTCAGCTTTCCAAATTATGCATACCAAGCTATACATTTTCCTCTACTTCATCTGTGTTCCACAAGTTTTATGTTTTATTTTCATTATATTGTATTCCAAGTACTTTCTACTTTCTACAGTTATGTCTTATTTTGCCCATGAACTATGTCAAAGTATATGACTTAGTTTCCAAATGTGTGGAGATCCTCTTATTTTTTTTTTTGTTTGTTATTGATTTCTGGTTTAAATCAGCAATGGTCACAACACATATTCTGTATGATTTCTGTTTTGTTATTTGTTAAGAGATACTTTATGATCAGCATATGATATACCTGTAACTATTTCATGTGTACCTGGGAAAAGGTATATCCTGAACTTTTTACGTGCAGCATTCTACTCATAGTATTGAACTTTTCATTATTCTTATTTATATTTACTCTCTATATCAGCTCCTAAGAGGTAGTTAAAACTTTTAGTTATGATTATGAGTTTTTCTATTTCTACCATTAGTTCTGCCTTATATACGCCTTGTTCTTTATTTGTTATTGGACGCATCCAAATTTAGGTTGTTATATCTTCCAGCTGAGCGGTTTTATAATTGTGAAATACTCCTTTTTATCTATAATAATCTTTCCTTAACTTCTATTTCCCCTGACGATAGCATAGCCACTCCAAATTTCTGTCGGTTAAGATTTGTTTGTATTCTTTTACTTCCATTTTTCTGTACCCTTACATTAAGCTATATCTAAATTAAGCAGTATATAGCTGTTGTTTTAAAATATAGTCCAATAATATTTGCTTTTAATTGGAGCATTCATCAACTTACATTCCTGGGTCATCTGAACAGATCCTGTTTGTACGACCCTGAAATGTCTGCCTTCTGATGAAAAAGAGAGAGGCTGTCTAAAAATG
This sequence comes from Suricata suricatta, assembly GCF_006229205.1. Classification (NCBI taxonomy): domain Eukaryota; kingdom Metazoa; phylum Chordata; class Mammalia; order Carnivora; family Herpestidae; genus Suricata; species Suricata suricatta. The sequence goes on from NC_043715.1 coordinate 4,958,966, forward strand.
AGAACACACGTGACCCAAAAGGGGGAGAAAGGAACAGTGGGACCTTGTGGCACTTAGTGAGTCGCACAGTAAGCCGATGACACCCACTCCGCAGTGGCAGGAAGTTACAGGGAAAGCCAGAACTCCGTCTGCTGGGCCCTGCACGTACCGAGTTAGCACATCAGCTCTGCTCATCGTCTCTCTTTACCGCCCTGTACGATATTAGGGTTTCGTACCCACTGCGCTCAGGCACTGCTTCAAGAACATTCCATGTAGGATCTCATTCAATCCTCATATTAAGCCTAGGAGGTAAGTATTATTTTTATTCTCATTTCACAGACAGGAAAAGTTAAGCCCTATAAAAGTAAAAAAGAATTTGTCACAAGTCACAAGGCAGAGCTGGGAGTTAAACCCAGAAAATTTGAATCCAGTGTCTCGGGCCTTACATGTTTCACTCCTGGCATTGCCCACTAGGTTTCTTATGTGGCACAAAAAATCAGGATATTTTTAGACTTTGGCCCAACATATACGACCTATTTACTTCCCCCAAATACTCTTTTATAAAATGTCTATTTTATTAATAATTGCTGATGATCTGTCTTTTCCATTGTTCTTATTTAAAGTTTTATTTCTGAAAGTTCCATCCTGGCTTTTAACATTCCAAAATGTTTTATGGGTCTTCACAGCATATCTTCTATAAAATATAGGGATTGTGTGGCGGAATTCAGGAAGAAATGAAAATATATGAACCTGAATTGTTAATCTTACATCTTATTTCTATAGGACACTGTGCTGCTTCTTGCCTAAGGAATGTTGACAGTTTGAATTTATAACAATGCATTCAGAAACCTTGTGGTTTTATAACAGAAAATAATGTATCATTAGGCACTCTGGAAGGATAATGAGGCATTTACTACTTCTTGCTCATTTTGGTAAAGGTTTCTGGAAATAAACATTAACTCGTATGGATTTGGCATATGGATCATTCATGAAGTAAGCAGAGAATGTACAATATAGTTAGCTGCTTGAATTATTTCTCCATAAATTATTCATGCTTCTAATTTATCTAACCATTTCCCTTCTCTTACAATATCTGAATCATTCTCATTTCCCCACGACAGGAGAGTATTTGCATCACAAGGACAAATTTAACCAAAAAACAAAATAAAACACACACACACACACCCTAAATGGTTGACCAAAGAAGCCATAGTGTGAATAAGTCAAAGAAAGAAAGAAATCTCAGAGCTGTTTTCCTCAGGGAAAACAATCCAATTAGGGGTTGTAGTCTCCCTCAGGAATCTGAATACGTCATTTTTAATGAGATAATATAGTGTGCTAGGCACTGTAAGATCTACCTAGAGTTATGTTGGTGGCAGGTAGAAAAGGCTCACCTCTGGCTGTGGTGGTCAGTAAGCAGAGATGTCTGAGAGATCTCACTTTAAGTGGCAGTCCTACCATGTTTGCAAAGGGTCCCGAGCATTTTAATAAGATCCAGATTATGATGTCCCTCACGTGCCATTATTGTCAATTATGTAATCTTTAAGACTGCAAGCATATCATGTTTCTACAGTATTATTTGCACAGAATTACAAATATGTATATATACATAAAGAAATCCATAGCAACTAGTTCACCTATTGACATTTAGCATTTGATTTGTTTGGCTAAAATAAACATTATTAAATAATAAGTCAGTGGTTCTCCTGATATCACAGATCCTAATTTGGTTCTCATTACTGTAAACTGATGGCAACCATTTCTATCTCCCGAAAGACAGATGTGGAAGAGGCCCTGTTATTTTCAGTGAGCATGGAGGATAAGCAGCTAACTTTGGGAAGCTCATAGAAGTGATGGTGAACAGTGATGGGTAAATATGACAAAGTCAGTTTGGGGTCAATTTGAACACTGCTCAGTAGGCATGAGAAGTCCTTGGAAGCTTTTGAACGGGGCATGATATGTTCCCAGCTGTTCTGGAGGAAGTCAGTTTGGCAGTAAGAGGCATGTGGTTTGGATCACAAAGGAAGAGACTTCATAGAGATGCCATCTACTATGCCCTGTCATAGACCAGATAAAAGGATATGATGCCTGGGGCTCCTGGGTGGCTCAGTCTTTTAAGCATCCAAATCTTGATTTGGGCTCAAGTCATGATCTCACGCGTCATGAGAGCTTCATTGGGCTCCATGCTGACAGCGTGGAGCCTGCTTGGAATTCTCTCTCCTCCTCTCTCTGCCCCTCCTCTGCCCATGTGTGCTTGCTCTCTCTTAAAAATAAAATTAAAAATTAAAAATTAAAACAAAAGGATCTGATGCCTGAACCGGCTGTGGTTATTGCAGTATAGAAGAGTGTACAGGCAAAAGCCACCTGGAAGGGAGAAAGAATGAGGAGTGCTACTGGCTCTCAGGTGACAATTAATTTGCACGAAAGGCAAATCTAAGGATGTGCGCTTGGGTGCCTGGGAAGACATGGATGACATGGCGAGAAATAGAGAATTCAGGAAGGTAAGGCTTAAAGGTTTATGAGAGTGTGTGCATGTGTGTGTGCATGCACGCGCATGCACACACACACACACACACACACACCCCTTGAGAAGCAAGAAAAAAGCCCTGTGGGCAGGTAGGGATGAAAAACCCAAGGTCAAAAATGGAGCCATGAATTTGTAGACACCCTAAGTGGAGGACATTTAAAGCCACTAAATTGGATGAAACTTGTTGAGAATGATAGAAAACAGCAGAGGAGAACTGAGAAGACTAATGGATACCTCCGATGGCAGGAGGAGTAAGAAGAGGAGACAGAGGTGGAAAAATATAAGCGGCTGCCACGTATAGAAGGAGGGGGTGAACACGGAGAGTACAGTGGTTTTGAAGGCAAAGAAGAGAGCATTTCAAAATTATGAAATTCTGTGGCGGGAATGTAAAACAGTCCCACTGCTGTGAAAAACAGTTTGGTGGTTCCTCAAAAAAGTTAAACATAGAATTCCCATATGGCCCAGCCACCACTCCTGGGTATAAATATAAAGGACTGAAAACCAGGACTTATACAAACACTTGTCTGTGCACTTTCAGAACAGCACTATTCACAAGAGCCAAAAGGATGAAACGGTCCAAAGAGTCATCAGTGGATGAATGGATAAACAAATTATGGATGGTCCACACAAGGGAATATTACTCAGCCATAAAGAAAGCACTGACATAGGTACAATGTGGATGAACCATTATGCTCAGTGGAAGAAGCCAGTCATAATATTGTAGGGGTCCATTCATGTGAAGGATCTGAACAGGTAAATTTTCAGAAACAACATGCAGATTGGTGGCTCCTGGGGGATGGGGACGGGGGGGTCTTGTGGGGACCAAGTTACTTAATGAGTCAGAGATTTTATTTGAGGAGGGAGTGATGAAATATTTTGGCACTAGATGAAGGTGGTAGTTGCACATCATGAAGGTATTCAATGTGTTCACTTGAAATGGTTAACTTTATATTAAGTGAATTTCACCTCAATAAAATAAAAAAATTTTAAATCAAAAATAAAGTTGCCAAATGCTTCTGTGAATCCAAGTGGGCTCACAACTAAGAAAAAGTTTAAGAAAATCCACTGCTCAGTTTCATTATTTTCCAAAGAGAACACTTGCCCCAAAATGTTGAGGGTAGGAGCCTCATGTTGGAGCACTGACGTGTGGGCTTGGATCGAAGCAGAGGTGTTGAGTGAGGACTATGTGTTCAAGAAGACTGGTGTGAGGAGAGGTGCAATAGCTCGGGGGAAGTCTGTTGAAGCTGGGGGATCTGAGCATGTCTGAGGACGGGGAGGATTCAGAGAGGAGGAAACACCTGGAGGGATCACAGAGAAATGGGAGCACACGATGAAAACAGAAGCACAAAGGAGTGGGTTCAAGAGCACTAGCGAAGGGGTGTGTCACAAAGAGGGAGAAGTGGTCTTCCGCAGTGAGGGGAGAGAAAGCCTGGAGGTGGGCAAAGGTGGAAGGCAGAATGGGGAAAGCCCAAGTCGGAAGGTAGAAGCTTTACATAAAGTAGAAACTCTATATAAAGCAAAGGGAAATGCAAGGCCAGCTGTAGATATGGTAGGCAATGGGGTAGGGCTTATGGCTTAAGACAAACGGGGAAGCCTTGGAGTGGTGCTCAAGGTGATGAGCAATCAATTAAAGGTGAGTAATTGCAGAGTAGCAATAAAGGCAGAACCTGCAGAGAGGGAGTTGCTGAGGCTCCAGAAGAGTGAATGCCTCGTCAACCAAGTCCGTTCCACATCACCCCTATCCTGTCTTCCAGAAATCTGCCTGCCTATAAATGAGGCTTCATATCTGTACCTATGGGTATTGGCTTACTAATTTCAGCCCATCTTACAGGTACTTGAATTCACTTTTAACCTCTAGTCTACCATCCAGTTAGGATCCCAGATCTTTGAGAGTTACACACTAAAAAACATGTCTTAAGCTGTCATCTCCATCACTGGGGATGAACTCCATCAGCTAGGGCCATTGACTGCATGCATAAAAGCCACTCTCTTGGCTGACATCGATTATTTTTTGAACTTTTGGATGGGGCTATTCAACCAATTTCAATTTACTTTACTAATATTTGGTAATAATATTCAGTTCATATTTCTCTATCTTGACCAAAAAAAGTATAAGACGTTTTGCTAATTTTTTTTGAATAGTCTGAGCATAAAGCATGGCTCTGAAATACTCTAGTTGTAGGACCAGAAAGGGCAAGTCACAGATCTTTTCCAAGCCTTATTTTCTTCATTGTAAAATTAAGATAACAGTGCCTATTTCATAGAGTTTTGGTAAGGATTAAATGTCTCAACAGAAGAAATATGCCAAGAATGGTGCCTGGCACAGAGTAAGAGCTAAATAATGCTGACCTGATCAGCGTTATAACATCAGTATCCATTCTGTTTCCGGCATTTGTTTCCTCATTCAATAAAAGTGCGCTCAGTGCCAGGTATTACGGTAAGGGCTAAATTTGTAACAATGAGGAAGTCCGTTACAGCTCCTGTCCTTTATGGAGCATATAATTTTATTTTACCTAATAAACCAACACCGAAATCGTAAGATGTACATAGAATTTGAAGAAAAACGGGGAATTATCATCATTATCATCATTTTCATTGATTTTTCTTTCATTCAGTTTCTGGGTCTTCTTTATTAACTTTCTTTTGTGCTTCTTTAGAGAAAATACTATCCAAAGGCCTGAGTGAAAGAGGAAATCATAAGAAAACAAGGCAAAAAGTCTGAGGGTCATGCTTTTAGGACTTCGGCTTTGCTACCAGCATCCAAATTGAATAAGAAACTTGGAATAAAAAAGCAGTCAAACCTCAATTATTTGTGTTAACTGGGGTTTGGGAGGATGGACAGTGAAAGGGAGAAAACAATGCATCCTGATTTGCTGCCTTAAATCCCACAGCAAGGGCTTGACACAAAATAGTGGCACACCAGGTATCTGGTGCAAGTCACAGGGTGGGGGTGGTCTTGCAGTCTTCAGAAAAAGTCTGGTTAGGTTATGTAGATCATTCCTGGGGTCTCTTGGAGAACTACCATTGCTTACAGCTTTGTAACTTCAAAGGAAAGGAGTTGTAAAAAGTTGCTGTCAACAGAAGCCCAATTTTCCTGACATATTGAGGAACTGGTTGACAATGCAGACCTTTTGTCGAAAGGATTTGCTGCAAAAAGATGGGAAGCTGAAGGAACTATCTGATTTCTATAAAGAGCTTGGAGGCAGGAGAAACTATGTAGGCATCAGGGGGTAAAAAGCTCCCTCTTGGATCTCAGGTCTAATTTTCTCTCACTTGTGGAAGAGACATGGAACAGAAGGGAAGATCCCACAGATGCCCCTTCTGAATTCTAAGAAGGCTGGAGGGAAGTCACCGGGGTCAATGTGGTCAGAGCAGTAAGCCCAATCCAACTGAAGGCTATCTCTCATTCATTGAGGATGTTTTTGAACTTGACTAGAGGATGGTCTCAAATTTTTTAAGCCCCATTGGCCTTGGGTAGCCCTGGAATATTTGTATTACTCCAGCCCCTCGGGAAGCTCTTTCTCCTCTTAAAGCTCTCCCCCTGGCTATGTTCACTGATCTGAAGACCAGGACTTAGCAAGAGCATTATGATGCCATCTTTGTCAGAATTTGAGTTTTCTCTCACTGTGTGTGAGTCCACTGATAAGCCAAATTCGGAGATCATGTATGGGGTATTACTTCAAAGTATTTTTTTTCAATTTATCTTTTTTGCATGATAGAGGAAGAAGAGCAGGTGTCAACAGAAATTCATTTTTTGGTAAAAAATAAAAATTATCACACTTTGTTGGCTACAGACACATATTTGCTTTATGACTGTTGCTATCTCTTGCCTTATAAAGAAAGATAGATTCAGCAAATAAAAATTTCAGACCCTGCTGTGGATCTTAGTAGGATGTAGGTATTCTTGTTATTGTTATCATTATTATTTTAATGTAGGACCCTAGGGGGCATAGACCTGGGGTATCTATTTCTGTTAATAGGAGGCAGAAGAAAGACAAACTAATGAGATTAAACCATGGGCACAGGTGGAAAATGCTGCCTGCTTGTCTATGTGGCCCTTTGACACCAGAATTGGCTTTGCCCAAACCAACAGTTTAGTTGAGGGTCAAATAGCATTAACAGCATGGCCTGAAAGGAGCTGCCTTCCAGGCATTTACCCCAAATCAAGCCCGGCCACAGAGTCCAACAGCCCAAAGGTATCTATTCACCATGGGCGGATGAGAAGAGAAGGTTGGCTGAGGTCATAAGACTCTTCTTTGTTATCTTTTTTCCCAAATGCTCAGGCTTCTGCCTTAAACTTTTGGATGAAGACCCTGTCATGTGACGGACCCATGTGACATGTGGACAAGGACTGAATGAATAGTACATCCTCTCCCTGTCCCTTGGCTACCTAATTTTTGAGTATTGCAACCAAAGAACTAAATGGAGACAATATCTGGTCTGTACCAAAGGCTATGATCTCTTGTCACTGGAGGTTTTTGCTTGTTTCCATCAGAAATGAGAACCAGACTCTTACAGAGTGGCCTGGGAGGATTTAGATTTGGGAATTTTGTGCTGTTTCCATTAGGTTCTGTTTCCAAAGGTTCTATTTTTGAAGAAAGTTCTTTAAAAAATATGGTAACACGTGGCTTGTCCATCTACCTAAAATTTCCTCAGGATCCTCATTCTGTTGTGCATTAGAAAAAAATTTCTAAGCACTTTGGATTTTCCTAGGTCATTTCCTCCCTGGTAAGAGCAGCCACGCTGATGACACCTTGGAGGCCAAGCATCTCCACCCTCCCACATAAGAGAGTTTAAAAAGAGGCCATCACCCCAACATTTACACATAGAATACATTCATATTTGATGTATGGTAATAATAAGATATTGGAGGTTAGGAGCATATCAGAAAGCCTAGAAAAATGTGCATTCTATCGTATTATCTTAGTCCATTCCAAGATCCTAGGTAAAACTCTCTCTCTGACGAAGCTATATTGCTTTTACTTGAGAGGGCCCAAGCAGCTGTTGGAAAACATGCTGTGGAGAAAATACTGGACCCAGGGAATCATCATAGATTTGAAGACTGAGGGTCACACTGACCGGCTCTTGGCCCTGAGCCCTCCCCTCTTGCTTCTGGGAATCTCTGGTTCCTGACTCATAAAACATGAGCAACACCATCTGCTTCAAGCCCCTGTCCTCAGGACCAAATCTATAGAATACGTATGAAAAACAGAAGTTTAATAAAAAATATAAACAGAAGGCAACTTCCCTCAACTCCAGGACCACAAAGATGAGCAACATAACATCTGAAAAAGCAGAAACTTGAGGCTGATGAGTCGTTTACATTTGGGAAACCTTGTGCTGTTTCCATAAACTTCTTTCTCCAGAGATTCTATTCATAAGGAAAGTTTTTTAAAAAGCATCATGCCAACACAGGACTTGTCCACCTACCTACAAGTGCTTTAGGAGTTTTGCTCAGCTCTGCATTCACTTGTTAAAAATTTTCTAGCCCCTTTTTAATTTTTCTATGTCATTTCATAATCTTTACAGGAGAATAGAAAAGCACGGGTTTCATTGTAAATGTCAGTATTACCAAAAGAGCAATGCCTGCAGAAAATCAGGAGGCCCAGGCCCGGTCCCCAGGTCTGCTGCTTGGTGTAAATGATAATATTCCCTGAATTACTCTAGCTCTTCGCACCTGGGCTCCTTCCACATCTGCAAGGCAGGAACCAGGTTACCGCCCGCTCATGCCGGCGTGAGGATCAGAGCAACCAACGTGGGCACGAGAACATCTAAGACGATGCCCTCAGTGTGGTGGGTACTCAGCAAATGTCACTTCCCCTTTCCCCCTCAAAATACCTAAAAGTTTCTGGAGAACTCCAGGGCAGACCTATTCCATTGGAAGCCATTAGACACCTGTGGTCATTAAGCACTTGAAAATCTAGCTAATCTATGATAAGAGGTGTTATAAGTATAAAGATACACTGAATTACAAAGCTTATATGTATATAAGCTTATATGTTATATATATACATACACACATATACATATATATACACACATATATAAATTCATTCATTCATTGAGAGACAATCTATATTTATGAAATATAGATTATGTGTGTATCATTGTGTTGCTCTGAGGAGACTTAAGATTTCATACGTGGCTTGCACTATTTTCTGTTGGACCATACTGATTTATGACACGCAATCCTGTTTTCACAAGGCAAAAGGAAGCTGCTTTCAGTGATGTAGGCTTCCTGTGGGATCAGTTATTTTTCCCCAAGCATTTCAATTAAAATTAATCTTCAGTATACAGTTCTCTTAGTTCTGATCCACAAAGAAATCTGTTATATACTTAAATTAATGAAGCAAAGGATGTCTTTTTATCTGTATCTGAATAGTATCCTGGAGCGAAGAACCAGACACAGAACAATTTAGGCATGTGTCACAATGTAACGGCCTCACACCTTATTCTAGGCCCCATTCTTGGATCTGTGCTGTCATTTTCAAGCTATATATTTTCCCTAATTTGGGAGACAGTTAAATGGACACGAATTCTCCTAATAGTAACTGGGGAGCCTTTTGCCACGCAGTGATACTTCGCAGAGTTTTGAAGTTATCACATGTGTTAAATTGGAGCGTATCCACGGCTCTAACTCCTCATTTCTTTACGGCCACTGTAAATGCACAGATAGGTTCTCCTGCGATGGTTGTAAAACACGTTTCATGCGCGTGAGATCGATGCCATTGACCCGCTGACAGACTCCGAGCCACTCCCAGTCCATGCGATAAGATCTGGAAACAAGGCAATTGCCATAAGCTGGTGGCTCTCATTCTCAGGGATGCTTTACACACGTGGGGTCAAGTCCCCTCTGTGCTGTGACAGGGGCCTTGGCGCCCAGATAGTACAATGGCCCAGAGAACCGGGATTCCAATGTTTGGCTCCAAGTTGATAAAGACTGGAGTTAATCTCAGTAACACATGTGCAAAAATATTTTTTGGCCTAGAATGTGTGAGATCAGGAAAGATGGGGAAGAAATACACAGAATTAAGAGTAACTCATTGGGTACCTCACCTAAGAGCAGACAGTTTGTGATTGAGACCCTGTGCTAGCCGAGGGCTAGGCATGATATTTTTTTTTTTTTAATTGGGGGGGTGCATCTGGGTGGCTCAGTCAGCTAAGTGTCTGACTTCAGCTCAGGTCATAATTTTGTGGTTTGTGAGTTCAAGCCCCACCTTGGGCTCTCTGCTATCAGTGCAGAGCCTGCTTCAGATCCTCTGCCCCCTCTCTCTGCCCCTCCCCTGCTCATGCTCTCTCTCTCTCAAAAATAAACATAAAACAACTCCATTTTGGGTCACTTCAGGTCCCCCTCAATCTCTCCACAGCTCGCTAAATGTCACAGAGCATATGCACGTGCAGTGACGTAGGAACCCAGCCCCGTGGGAGTCCCCCAACCACAGTTTCCCAGAGGCACGAACCAGTTGCAAGCCTGAGATCTGCAGGCAGTGGATTCGGGTTGTAATCCCACCAGGGGCAAGACAGGATTAGCAGCAATATTAATACCAGCTCCCGAGCAGTTGGTTTTTTTATTTTAATTTTATATTTTTATTTTAAACTTTAAAAACAAATGCAACTGTTTCTCTCAAGTTATCCCTTCCTCTGATTGCCTCTTTTCTTTTATTTTTTTGCAACTATTTCCATCCTGACTCTCGAAACTGGATTAGGAGCTGAACTTATGTCTTAAAATAAGTGTTTATGATTGTGATGATCCATCAAGATAAACAAGCCTTAAAGTAAGCCTTTTCCATTTCTATCATAACTTTCTCTATTGATTTTATTTTGGGGAGGGATTTTTTAAATGACACAAAAAGGGGGCAAATCTTTTTTTTTACATTTAATTAAGCAACTGGATTCAGAGACTTTGTTTCCCTTTACTGAATACCCTGTACTAATGTCTAGTAAAGAAGTGTAAATTGAGGGGCGCCTGGGTGGCTCAGGTCATGATCTCACGGTTCATGAGTTTGAGCCCTGTGTCAGGCTCTGTGCTGACAGCTAGCACAGAGCCTGGAGCCTGTCTTCAGACTCTGTGTCTCCCTCTCTCTCTGACCCTCCCCTGCTCATGCTGTCTCTCTCTCTCAAAAATAAGTAAAACATTAAAATCTTAAAAAAAAGAAGTGTAAACTGTTCATCATTTCCTTTTTTAAAAAAAAATGTTCTTTAAACGTGATTTCTACACCCAGCATGATACTTGAACTTGCAATCCTGAGATCGAGAGTTGTCTGCTCTGCCGACCGAGACAGCTCAGCGCCCCTATCCATAATTAACTTTTAAATACTCCCAAGGCTTTTGGTGTTTATTAAGTGGACCCACAGAAATGAGGAACTTCTGCTGGAAGACTGGGCAGCGCCTCACACGCGGTGGACACGTGAGGATCGAGAACGGTGATTGTTTAAGTTCACATGTGACCCTGAACTCCCTCCAGGCTGTAGACCAGATAGAATGTAGTCATAATGGGCAGGGTGGGCTGTGTTGTCCTGACTTGGCAGGCTCGTTCCCTAAGCATTTATTGCAGTCTGACCTTGATGATACAGCCTGATGAGGAAGAGCTGGCATTTCCATGGCACTGACTTTGTGTGCTGGGCGCTGTTCTAAATGCTCTGTATGTATCTGCTCACTTAATGCTCACCACATCGCTATGAGGCGGATACTGTTAGGAACCCATCTTACAGCTGAGCAAACTGGAGCAGAGGTAGGGAGTGCAACGCTGGGAACCACACCAGGGCATCGTGGAAGCCAGGTCCCTGCGTTCAGGAGTTCAGAACGGAGATGGGAACCCACAGGAATAAACCAGACAGTTAAAATTTAGCGCTATGATGGGGCCGGGGGTGGGGGTGGTTAGCCAGGCAGCGTTCTATGAGGAGCATGGAGGAGAAAACACTTAATGAGCCAGGCAGGCAGTCAGAGAGGTGTCCCCAAAGAAGGGGAATCTTGGCAGTAATATCAAAGGAGCCACCCATGTGAACTGCCGCTGGCCAGGGGGCAACTGGAGCCATAGCATGGGAGGCATAATCAGACCGAGGGCAACCAGAACGAATGGGAGGGAGGGAGAGCTCGGCCGATTCAAGACACCACAGTGGTTTGGTGCGGGAGCGAGGAGCCCAGAGTTCAGAGCAGGGAGTCGTGTGCACGGGGTCACGTGTTCTGCTCATGCATTTATTCAAAAGATATTTCTTGAACACCAACTATATGTCAGGCATTGTGTTGGGTGCTGGGGATAGAGCTGTGGGCACATCAGAAAAGAAGGAAGGAAGGGATAGAGGAAAGAAGGAAATAAGAAGCAAAGAGACTATATTCCTGCCTTCAGGGAGCTTCCAGTCCTAATAGGGAGCCAGACTTTAAACACCTGAACAAGGAAATAAATGTATAATTTACAAACTAAGAAGAAGACCACAAAGGAGCAAAATCATTGCTAGCAATGGAGACCCTCCTCTGGAATAGGGGGTCAGGGAAAGCTCTGGGAGGTCAAGCATGCCATCAGGTCAAACTACTTAAAGATGAAGGGAACCAGACCTGAGGGAAGGATGCAGAGACCAGCCAGGCTAGACCACGAAGGGCCTTTGCAGACATCTACGAAGACTATTATCCCGGGGGCCAGGTGGGTGGATGACCAAGCCAGGTCTCATTAAGCAAGGAGTAAAGTGATCAGATCTGAACTTAAGACACAGCCCCAGTGTGCACGAGGGCAGCAGATCCAAGCTTGCAGCCCGCTGGTCCCCACAACTCTCCCTCCTGCTCGTGCACCTGCTTTATTCATGAGCATCAGCCACCCAGGTCACAGGCACCTAAACTCTACTGCTGCTTGGAGTGTGAACACCCACAGTTCAAGATGAAGCTATGAGACACAGTCTCTTTAGTTCTGAAACTAGAATTCAAAGTAAATTTCTAGAAGCTCCCTGACTTCACTCAGTTCTGTAATCGATGCCAGTATTCCTTGCTATCATCCACAGTCACAATTTCTTGTTAATGCCGGTGTAAGAATGAGGTTAGGGAGTCCCATTGCCACAGCAGGTAAAGTCATGTCTACCTAAGACCCTTAAGGAATGAAACAGGGCTTCCCCCTATAAACCTTTGGAGCCCTTGGAGCCAAGGTACAAATGCGAAAATCAAGCCAAGCTCTCTGCTGTCTTTCCATCCTCCACTGGCAGGCAGGGAGGGACGGGAGATCCGGTCGGGGGGCGAGCCACGATCCGCCAGACATACTTTTGGGAGTGGAGTTAACCGTTGCCTTCCCCAGGCTAGAAACCTCTCTCCAGGCATGGTTAGCCTTGGCCCTTCTGTAACCATCCTGCCACCCCTGTCAACACACGAGGGACTAAGCTGCTCTTCTGCCCTCTCAGGTCTAAGCGGGTCTTACAGGTACGAGCGCAGACAGGTAGGAGCTTCTGGGCAGCCCGCTGAAACTGCAGAGACAGCTTGGGAGCTGATGATTAAGCTATTAACAACTGGACTTCATATATATGGTCAGGCTGTAGGCTTTCTGGTGAAACGGAATCACAGGTAGCAGGTAAAAATAGGAGAGGCGCGTCGTGTTATTAAAGACCTGAGCTCCAGTACTGCGGCTGAGCTGGGCCTCACGGGGCTTCCATTCATCTCAGAGAGTCCTGCCTTCCAAAACATAATGCTGTGACATTAGCCACTTTGAAACGGAGTCTGGTTTGGACACCCTGGGCTCCCCAGTGCCCTCTCTGAGCACACCCTCTCTTTCTTTCTTCAGCTTCACGTTCTCCTCCTGCCCTTAATCTCAGCCTTCTGTCTCCTGGCCTCAGTGAAGGGCTTTAACCCCCAGCACCTGTCCTTTCTCTAGAGGTTCCAATATGATGACATTGTTGGGATGGGTCTCTCGGTGCCCTGTGCTGTGCCCAACAGATTGATTCTGTGATGCAGGCTCTATTCTTACCCCTTTCTCAAAGGGTGGCATGCCAAGGGGCACACAATCCTAGGTGGTGGTACAGAAATTTGAACTCACTTAAGTTCAACATCAAAACCAAAGCCCTACCACTATACTATTCTTGCCCAAAATGTTTACCCTGAGGTCTAGTCCATATTCCCTATTGTCTCCTGGACACCCCTATCACGATGTTCCTACGAGCCACCAGCTCAACACATCCGAGACTGACTGAATGGGCTCCTTTCCCAACCACTCCTTTTCTGAATGGCCGAATTCATCTCCAGCCTCCTGGTCTCCAAAGCTTGGAGTCACTCAAACACTAAATCCTGGCTATTTTCTCCACCAAACCACACCTTTCATTTACTGGTTTCTTCCTTTGCTACTGTATTGCTCTGACTCATGCCCTCATCTGTTGAAGAATGGGCAGGGAAGAGAATGGATATTTGGACAGAGAGGCCAGATCTCAATCTCATTTCTGCCGGCTTCAAGCTAGGGGATCATGGCCAACTTCTCACATCAGTAGGAAGGGGTAAAGCCAGCAGCCCCACAGGGAGGTCATGAAGGTTAAAAACAATGGACACTAAAGCACACACTGAGATGCACACACCTAAGATGCAAATGCTCCTTGTGTCTCAGTTTCCCCCATCTGTAAAATGAGGACAGGAGCACATGCCCCATAGGTGGCGGGGAGATTGAACGAATCAGCATTTGTGGTTCATGAGAGTGGCATCTGGCACACGGTGAGTGCCATGTACATGCTGGTTGTCTTCCAACCTCCTCTGCCCCCTTCCTCCCTCCCTCCCTCCCGCCCTTCCTTCCTTCCTTCCTTCCTTCCTTCCTTCCCTTCTTCCTTCCTTCCTTCCTTCCTCTCTTTCTCTTTCTTTCTCAATATAATTTATTGTCAAATTGGTTTCCATACAACACCCAGTGCTCATCCCAACAAGCGCCCTCCTCAATGCCCATCACCCACTTTCCCCTCTCCCCCTCCCCCCATCAACCCTCTGTTTGCTCTCTGTATTTAAGAGTTTCTCATGGTTTGCCTCCCTCCCTCTGTAACTTTTTCCCCCTTCCCCTCCCTCATGGTCGTCTGTTAAGTTTCTCAAGATCCACATATGAGTGAAAACATATGGTATCTGTCTTTCTCTGCCTTATTTCACTCAGGACTGCCAACCTGTTCAGTCCTTTTTCAAGATACTCCTCCATTTCCCCTCCCCACCCATGAGCTGAGCTGACTTGGGTCTCATTCCTTCCCTTCTCTAGCAGCTGGCTGCTTGGCTGCACATAGTAGGACCTCAAAAATACCAAATAAATATCTCTTAAGGTCTGTGCTCTCCTTGGAGGAATTGTTTGGCTAGCTATTTTGTTCTATCATTTTTCTTTTTAATTGTTTAGGACTTTTTATTACAGATGCACCTGGGCAGCTTCACAAAGCCTATTTTCAAACTTCATAAAATACTGGAGGCAGGAGATGCGTGCCCGTGCTGCTGGAGTCTGGGAAACTGAATGGCACCGCAGCCTCTGCTGTGCTTTACAAGAAGCAGGCAACCACAGGCACGTTGTGGTGACAATGTGCACAGACAGTGGTAAATGAGAAATGGCTCTGAAGGCACTTGGCCTCCAAGATGGCATCTCTGGGACTCAACAGACCAGTTCTTCAAGGCTGAGTCTCTTCATATGGAACTCCAGGCCTTCCCAGCCTGTCAAGGTGGAATCTGTCCTGAGAAGAGGCTAGAATTCTTGCTTCTCTGCGTTAAGCCAAATAGTATGACACTGTCTTTTCTGGATATAGAGATGAGCCACTAATCATGATGAACGATGTTCATCTAAACGCATCCCCTCCCACACGCAAACCCCTCCCATGAATCCCTGTGCCACTTGCTTGTTCCCAAGAAGCACTTTGAGCTGTACATCCCAGAAGTTCTGTCACTTTAGATATTTGCCAAGTCATTTAGATCATGAGTTAGTGAGATGCTGTGAAAATGGCCACGGCTAAGTGAGAGAAAAGCTGGCTTTTGTGGTGCCAATGGGTTCCCACACTGGATATATTCATCAATATCCGATTTTCTCTGAAAATATCAGTGGCACACCATGGATTCATTTTTAGCTTGCTATCTACCCGTAACTCACAGACTCACAGATACGGAGGGGAATTATGGTGTTTGTCTGGTCCAGGGATGGCAGATATAGTCCATCCCTAGAAACATCTCTAAATGATCAACGGATAGTAGCTTCCAGAAGCACTGCATTGGGAAAGATACTCAGGTCCAGCCAGGGATAATTAGCAGTATCTGCCAGGAGTATGGTGACAGAATGGGCCAGGGCACATGCCACTAATTTGCCATCCCAGACTGTTTCACCCCTCTGGCAGATAAAGAAGTTTTGTGATTCTTTCAGGATCACACAGACAGTTCAATGTCACAGAGACAGTTCAAGGTCACAGAGACAGTTCAAGGTCACACAGACAGTTCATGGTCACAGAGACAGTTCATGGTCACACAGACAGTTCAAGATCACACAGACAGCAGCAGTGGGAAAGCAGCACCCAAACTGCCAGTTGCCCTCTCTCTGCTCCCCAGCTCTGGGACAGTGTTCACCCCATCCCCCCACCCTCCACCCCTGAAGAGAATTAGCAGATAAAGCAAGGTTATGGGGAGCGTGGCAGATGGAGAAAGGCAGAGAGAATCAAGACTTTGAAAAATTGGGTAGGAGCAGACCATCAAGCAGGAGAAAACTCTGGCCACACCAAGCTGCAGACACAGCATTATTATTGTTATTATTTCGCCAGGGTCTTGCTGTGTGTCTTTTCTTTCTATCAAGAAACCACAGAGTCTTTAAGCTCTTGATAAAGGTGAGTCCCTTGTAGTGAAAAGTCTCAGAAAGCCTAAAGAGCAGTTTGTAGCACTCTTTTTTTTTCATGTTTATATATTTATTTTGAGAGAGTGGAGTGGGGGAAAAGCAAAGAGAGAGACAGGGAGAGAGAGACAGGGAGAGAGAGAACGCCAGGTAGGCTCTGTGTTATCACCACGGAGCCCTATGTGGGGCTCAGTCCCACAAATCATGAGATCACGACCTGAGCTGAAATCAAGAGTTGATGCTTAACTGACTGAGCCACCCAGGTGCCCCCAGTCTGTAGCACTCTTAAAGTGTGTAAAGATGCACGCAGGTGTAGGGGTCAGTATACATGTGCCCCTGAAATGGGTACCAGGGCATGCCAAAGGAGCACTGCCGTGTGTAATGGTGGCCTTGCCATACAACCCTAGTGGGCCAATGCGAAGTTGCTTGCCCAACCACCATTCTCCCCCCCCTCAGATAACAGCTTGCTAATTTACCTTGAGTAATGCCCCATCTTTCACTCTCCGCCCACAGGTCTTTGATAGGGCTGACTCTACCCAGCTTCAAAATAAGATGTGTGCCTCAGACTTGGCCGACTAGAGCATCACTACCCAACGGACATAGTGATTGGTTCAGGGATGGACATGTGATCCAATGAGAGCCAATGAGATTCAATGTCAAGCATCTGCTGGCATTATGGGAACAGGTGCTCTCCCAGGTGACGTCAAGCTGGGAACATGAAGTAGAGGTGCTAAGACCTCCACACAGGAGGACAGAGAGCGATGTGACTCTCTAACAGCAAAGCCAGTAGAGGGAAAATAGAACCACGAGGTGGGTAAGGATTAAAGCTCATGTCCTGTTCGGGCACGGGCACATTGCCTTGCCTGAAGGCAGAATTATCCCCCAAATACCTTTCACATTAGCCAGTAAATTCTCACATACCCCCTCCATAGTTTTTTGAGTTGGGTTTTGTCATTTGCAACAACAAAAATGTCTTGGTCAGTAATAAACCTAAGAACTATCTTCCACACGCGACATGTAGACAGACCCCAATATTCCTCTGTGGACCCAGTCTGTCCCAAAAAGCTACATTACCTGCAAGGAGCCCTGGATGTCTTTCCCTCCGACAATCACAAGTTCTGCCATGTCTTCCGCATGGGGGGTCCGGGCGTGGACGAACAGGGTCTTGCCCACCGCACTTATGTTTTTCAGGGCAACTAAGCTGCCGTCATTGTTTACCTTGAAGTATGGGCTTGAGACCTCATAGTGTAGCTTGTTATTTCCCTTGCAGTCACTGAAGGTCACTGGGGAAACAAAACAAGACAAACCAAAAAACAGATGAACAAAAACAGAAAGAGTATAAGTAGGTTGTGCAGCTCAGTCCCGGCGATATCTGCGACCATTAAATGTGGATTAGTGCTCTCCCCCCAGATCTACAAATGCTCCCCCTTATCCCACGGCACACCCTTGTAGCCCTCTGGCTCTGATTGTGCTGTGGGCCTTCATTCATTCTGGATCCATCCTGGATCACCGTTCATGTTCCAGGCAGGTGCTAAGGAATGAGGACGCAGAGATGAACAGGATCTTCTAAGATGGTAGTGGCTCTGGGTTCTACAGACTGGTTTGGAGAGAAGAAAGGAGGCCAAGAAAACCAGTTAGTCCGGTGTGGTACCAATGATGCCTGGCCCAGATTAACGCAGTGGCGGGGTAGATGTGAGAAGAATTCCTGGGGCGTCTGGGTGGCTCAGTCAGTTAAGCATCCGACTTCGGCTTAGGTCATGATCTCACGGTTCGTGGGTTCGAGCCCCATGCCGGGCTCTGTGCTGACAGCTCAGAGCCTGGAGCCTGTTTCAGATTCTGTCTCTTCCTCTCTCTCTGATCCTCCCCTGCTCACGCTCTCGCTCTCTGTCTCTCAAAAAAAAAAAAAAAAAAAGAGAATTCCTATAGCTGAATGGCTAAGTCATGTAGGGGAGGGAATAGGAAAAGCAGAGCTTCTTACCAACAAGCACACATTTCTACCACTTGCTTTCTTTCCTCCCCCACTTTTGTGTTCTTAGCTGTCTGCTGAATAGGCTGCTTTGTTTAGTAAACCTTTAAGTGAAGCATGACAACGATACAGAAAAGCACCTAAATTAGAACGTACAACTTGATGTACTTCCATAACACTGTGGGCCCCTGTCCTGGGTGTCAAGGCCCAGACACAAAATCCGAGCCCTTCCCCTCCCTCCTGCGAACAACCCCCAGCCTCCTCCCCGGAGGCGGCCCTGTGTGGACTTCTGACACCCCAGATCGGTTCCACCTGCATTTGGACTTATACAAAGGGGACCGCCCAGGGCGTGCTCTTCTGGTCAGTATTATGGCTGTGAGTTTCCTCCGTGTGGCTGCAAGTCGAAGCAGTTAATCTGAACCACTGTGTAGTATTCCAGTATGAGGCTATAATGCATGTATCTAGTCTATTCTTTAAAAAAAAAAAGTGTATTTACTTATTTTGAGACGGGCAGAGAGGGGGTCAGAGGGAGAGAGAAAACCCCAAGCAGGCTCTTTGCCATCAGCACGGAGCCCAATGCGGCGCTCAGTCCCATGAACTGTGAGATCACGACCTGAGGCGAAATCAAGACTCCAATGCTTAACCAACTGAGCCACGCAGGCACCCCTATTCTTGACGTGTATCAGAGTTATTTCCAGTTTGGGGCTCTCAGCAGATTGATGCTAGGAACTCTCCTGTGTGTCTTTGGTGACAACATCTACCTTGGTTTGAGCACACTGTTAAAGCCATATAAATATTTGATGAACTAAGCTGATCATTCTATTCTGGGAGATAATTCTTATGGTGATAATAACCATATTAGCTGATAATGATAATGGCTAATGTGAACTGAACACTTTCCACACACAGGCTAAGTGTTAAGCATTTAACAGACATTATCTTATTTAATCTGCACAATGAATGAGGCGCTTTTCTGACCCAAGTTTAGAGATGAGGTAACTGAGGTCTGGAGAGGGCAAAGGAGGCGCCCTGCATGTACGGTTTGTACGTGACGGAACCAAGATTTGAGTCCTGAGCCATTTTCCTTTCACAATGTTTCAATAAAGACAAAGCCTCATATAAAATACAGCCCTCCTGGGGCACCTGGGTGGCTCAGTTGCTTAAGCAACCGACTCTTGATTTTGGCTCATGTCATGATCTCATGATTCCTGAGTTTGAGTCTCACATCAGACTCTGCAATGACAGGTAAATAAGTATATAAACTTTATTTTTCCAAGTTATTTACTTATTTATTATTCATTTTTGGGAGAGAAAGAGAGTGAGAGTGAGAGAGGGAGAGAGCACAAGTGGTGGCAGGGACAGAGGAACTGAAGCAGGCTCTGAGCACACAGCAGAGAGCCCAATGGGCACTCCAACTCAGAAACCATGAGATCATGACCTGAGCAGAAGGCAGATGCTTAACTGACTGAGCCACCCAGGCACCTAAGAGATAAACTTTAAAATACAGCCCTCTTAAAATCCCATCAGAACCCAAGGCAAGTGGCTGGCTCAGGTGGAAGAACATGAAACTCTTGATCTCAGGGTTCATGAGTTCGAGCCCCACAGGGGCTGTAGATGTTACATAAATTTAAAAAATCCCATCACGACCTGAATATAAGTATGCAAGCGCCCCGTTCAGTCCTGCTCCTTTGCTCCTGCCCAGTCCCGAAGCACGGCACACCATGTGCCACCTCCTCTTCTAGCTGCTGAGGCAGCCTTAGGGACATCTTTCTACAGACACACAGCTAGACTTTTGTGAGTCTGTAGTTCTCAGGCATTTGTTCACTTCTCCTGACCGTCTTGGTAACTGAGATTAATTGGGCAAAGATGGACACAGTCCCTGAGTTGAAGTGTAATCAGAGAAACAGACACTAATTCAATACCTTATAAGTAATGGGGGACCGATTCCAGGCAGAAAGAACCACACAACATGTGCAAAGGTCCAGTGGCATTCGGAGAATTGTAAATAAGCCAGTGAGATGGGCAGAGAGAGCAAGGGAGAGAGTGGGAAAGAAAGACTGGAGATAAGCTGGAAACCAGGGATCTGGAAGCCACAGAAAGACTTATTTTTTGAAGAAAGCTTTAGGCGCTCCTGTCACAACCTTAGAACCAACTTCTCTCATACGACTACAACTCCTTGTTGCACATGATGCTAGCATTCAAGGTCCTCCATGGCTAAGCTGCCCAGTGGCCTCACCTCCGGCCTCTGCCTTCACTCTGCACCTTATTCTTTGCCCTCACCTGTGCCCCCACCCTGCACCTGTATCCGCCCCCTTTCCTCCACTCATATTGCTCCCTCTGTGCAGAAGTGACTTCCTACCTTCTCTAACCTGTCAGCTCTTACTCATTCCTTAAGAGTCAGCTCAGGCAGCTTGTCCAAATACCCTCTATGTGTTCGCAGATTTTCCTACACACAAGATCTTTTATATCATGTTATATCAAAATGTTCACTTTATATATCTGTTTTCCTCATCAGAACCCAAAGCAGACACTGAATCTTATTTTGCTGTTTTCAACCCTCTATTTCCACCATGGAACAGAATGCTTTTCCATTCAGGGAGCCATCAATAATGACCACATTTAAGTCAGTTGCTCTCCAGGGGTAAAGTGATTCTCTGGTGGTGGTGGATTGATGGCACTTCTTTCAGGCCAGGAGCAGGGCCACTCCAGGCAAGGGCAGGGACCGAGAAAGAAGGTCCCTAGTCACCTCTGGTCCTGGGTGAGCCCAGCACTGGAGACCAGTGGGAAATGAATGTCCATGCTGCCCCTTAGCTCCCCAGAACCTGTGTGCTTCCCTTTATGAAAGCTCTTGACCTCCCATGCTCAGCTTTGACTTAGCTCCCCGGTGAAGTCAGAGGTGGTGTCATATCTGTCTTCCTCATCCCAGCGATGGCGTGCATGGTCCCAAGCTGGGATCGGTGCGCACATGTTGAACGAATGTTTTGACAAATGACAGTAACAACATCTACCATTTATTGAGTGGCATCTGAGCGCCAGGCTCTGTGCCAACTACTCTATATTCAGTCTCTTCTTTTAGTCTGCTAGCAATTCTCACCAATAAGCAGTACTTCCCTCTTTGTTTTTCACTCTGTACCTCCCCTCCAGGATTTAAAATGTTTGCCTAATACTGCATATCTGTTTACTTACAGTATGTGCCTCTGTGCTTACACACACACACACACACACACACACACACACACACACACAGTATAATGTTTTGCCCATCCCCCCAGACCCCACTTTGGGGGAGGTATAGCCCCAATGAAAATGCAGACTCTGTAAGCATCACTTTCCATTTTACAGAAAAACAGACTGGGCCTCAGAGAGATTGCCTAACTTGCTCAAGTGCACACACTCAGAGAAAGCAGGAACCTGTCCCCAGTCCATCTGTCTGTCCCCGGTCCATCTGTCTGCCTCTACAGTCTAAGTTCTCAGTACATTCATTTCCTGAGAATTGAGGCATAAGAGGGAAAAGGGCAGTTGCCCGTCCTGACCCCCGAAGGCCACTCGTTCATCCCTCGGCTTCTCAGAGGTGCCAGGTGAGGGCGTGCTGAAGGACCAGACCCACATTCAGGGTCCGGCGCATCACAGGCACCCCATATAGTCTAGCTTTCTTCCCAGTGGGCTCTATCAAATGGCTGAGGATTGCAAATTGGGTCCTTGTTTGTTTTAGATATCTTTACTAATTTAGGAGCAGATGCTCTAAACTGTGGTTCTTTTTCAAGGCTATGAGAATCACCTGGAGAGCATTAAAAAAAAAGAGCAATACCTTCTCAACTCCCAACCAAGATTCCAACATAATGGGGCTGGTCTGGGGTCTGGACACTAGTCCCTCTCTCAAGCTCCCCAGACAAATCTCATGCAGCTGGGGCTGAGAACCAGGGCCTCAGACAATGGACTGCTGGTCAAGATGCCAGATTTCTGGGTTTCCCAGCCGTCCTTGGTGCAGAGAGGAGGTTGGGGACCTAGCATGCCAGAAGCTGCTATCCCCATGGCCTAAGAAAGGGCAGCTTTAATGGTGGGTCTCTAGCCCTTTTCTAATCCTGGTTCCTGTGTGGCAGCTGAGACCTTGGGCGGCCCACCAATCCTCCTGCACCTCAATGACTTTAAAGTGGGACATAATAGTACCCCCTCACAGGCACTGTAATTCTTAGGGCGCACATTCAACACGATCATATACACCTATGTGATAGTTAGGATGCTGTTTCGTGAATAAGAATGATCACCATCATTACTCCAGTAATCGTGGGCATTAAGGAAGCTACTTTTTCCTTTTCCTGCACAGTTTCCTGCTGCCAGCTGGCTTTCCACCTGCCTCCTGGGTCCTTCCATCTCTTTCTAGTCAGGTACCCAGGCTCTGGCCTGCTGGGCCGAGTGTGGTTCCCATGGAGATGGTTACTATAGGTGCCTCTGTTGGGGGCTAGGGGAGAGGGGCAGAGGATTCAGATCCAGGCTTGAATCCTCCTACTTTTCTTGGCGAAGCCCAACCTAACTCACGTGAGAGGTGGTGAAGGAAAAGGTGACATCAAAGGAGTAAAATTACAGGCCCTCCCACAGCAGACTCAACGGAGTTTCGCTGGATGTTCCTTAAATGGATGGTTTGCACGGATGACTTCCAATCTAAGGTATTATTTTTCCGAAAAGCATGACATCACACTGAGAGATTCATGTTCACGACTGCAGTGAATCCTCACATTACCAGTGCAAGGGAGGCAGTTTTTTCTTTCCCTCTAGGAACGGAGCCTTGGGGAGGCTGAAAAAGGTTAAGGCCACACAGTTAGTCTACGTTATTCTCCTGCGGTGAACGTACCCCTTCCTTCAAGGCCCCCAGCCTACAGTTCTGCCGTATCTTCATAGCTGATCCATTATTCGGTTAACATTTTTCTTTCACTTGAGTCAAATTATTTATTCTCACAAAATTATTTGAAGATAACATTTATAATACATGTGGGATGTGCCAGATGTCCTTTATCTCTAAAAATGTTAAATGAAATCTAAGGAGTCAAATGAAAACCTCTATTTGTCTTTGCAGCCACTAAAGCTCTCCTGAAATGCGGGCCTGGGCTCCATGCCTCTCTGCACGTCCCTCATGTAAACAAATTCCTGCCTGGCTCCACCTTCCTCAGGCTCATAATCTACAAGGGATCCCATAGAACTCCATAGGATTATTTGATGTAATCCAGCAGGCCTTCTGATATTTGAAAGAATATATCTAACATAAATAATGCAGGTTTGAGAGATAAGCAAACCTTAGAAAAGGTACAGATCTAGACTTCGCCAATGACAACTTTGGCCATAGGTAAATGGCAGATCTGAAATATATGAGGAATGCTTAATAAAAAGAGAAACAATTCATCACACTCTTTATTCTTCTTCCCCCTAGAAAAACAGACTCTACTTCCCTGCCGATTATAATCATACCTTAAAATCCCTATTAAAGGGTGCAACTGATAGCCTCAGCCTTGCATCATTGTCCCATTAACTTTGCCAACACGACCACGATATGTGATTCTCAAACTTTTTAAAAAAATTTAAGGTTTACTTTATTTATAGTTGAAAGAGATGGAGATAGCGTGAATGGGAGAGGGGTGGAGGGAGAGAGAGAGAGAGAGAGAGAGAGAGAGAGAGAGAGAGAGAGAATCCCAAGCAGGCTCCGTGCTGTCAGCAAAAAGCCCTATATGGGGCTCGAACCCATGAAACCATGAGATCATGATCTGAGCTGAAAACCAAGAGTCGGAAAATTAACTGAGCCACCCAGGCGCCCCTCAAACTTTTTAAAAGAGATGGAGTCAGTGCATGTTTGGGGACAGATTTCAAAGAACATATTAAGGATGAAATTGAATAGTTTATGTCTATTTTTAAAATGCTTTTTGAAAGAGAGAGAGAGAGAGAGAGCGAGAAAGGGAGGAAGGGAGGGAGGGAGTAGGGTATGGGCAGAGAGAGAGGGAGACACAGAATCTGAAGTAGGCTCCAGACTCTGAGCTGTCAGCACAAAAGCCCAACACAGGGCTTGAACTCAGGTCTCGCGAGATTATGACCTGAGCTGAAGTTGGGACATTTAACTAACTGAGCCACTCAGGCACGCATCTATCAATTTTTTTTTTAATGTGTTTCTATAGAGACATCCTTCTAAATAGCCTGGAATGACACCATGACGATAATTGAAAGGAAACATTCTAATAAACAATTAAACTTGTGAACAAATGTTTAAAATCTCTATCTGAGAAGGAAAATAAACTCTCTGTGCTAATACGAACCTACAAAGGACTTCCTAACACAGTTTATCACTATGGCATTTAAAATAGCTTCTGGAAAGAAAAAAATATACATATAATAAACTGTACACGGGGATTTGTTGGAGTCAATTGCACAACATCATTCTTTGTGATAATCTTTGAAGACCCCAGGAGAAGAAGTGGGGGGAGTGAAAACCCCCCACCTGGGGGGAAATGCAAATGAGACAAATGGCACCACTCAGAGTTTCAATTATGCTTTCAGCATGTTTCCACTCAAAATGTCCTCTGGGCTTAATGCAAATGTCACAAAAAGACAAACTTCAGCTGGGAGACAAAACCACAATTGAAATGGGAAGTTTGGCGCGTGAATTAAGGGGCTTAATCTTCCTGACCTTGATTTTATACTTTATTTCTTTCTTTTGAATGTGATTCTTGAGGATGAAAATCCAAAAGGCATAGATTTCTTACCATCTTGCAATGTTTGAGCAAGCAAATTAAGCTGTATTATGATCCCAGGAAATATGAAAATGCAAATGGATTTAAATTTGTCTGCAAAATATAGATCAGTCCTGCTCATGGAGATAGGTATGTACTAAAATATGGAATTTGTCCTACTTTTGTAAGCATTTGGGGGTCAGTCTATGACCAAACCCTCATATCTTCGATGAGTGAATGGTCCAAAATACATATACACATTTGTAGAGACTTAAAAATTGGTCTGCAGGTGAGAGATACGTGTAACTCTCAGCATTGGTGGTCAGACTACTCGTCTGGTTGGGTGAGTTTGCATGTGGATCAGTGGGCCAATGGGCTTTCAATCAGTCTTGCTAGGAGCTGACTGTCTCCCACAGATAGATACGGTTGGGTCTACAGATAATCTGCTTCTAGAGATCTCTAGTCACACACAGAAGGACGTGGCATAGTTTCAGCAGTTACGCTGGCTTAGGGGAAAAGTCTTCATTCATAGCATTTGCCCATGTCTGTGGTGTAAATATTCTAAACATGTCTGATTTCAGCTACCAATGTGCCTTCAGTTGGCTTGCAGACTTTCTAGAAGCTTAACAACCATCTTAGGAGTATAAACATTGGCCCCAGCACACCACGGAGACCAGGAATCGATTCTGTCCCGCAGAATGTAAATTGTTGACTCTGCTTTAGGATATACCAGCCATCCGCGTAAGTCAAACAGAATGCAATCCAATTGTTCCAGAGGCAAGACGGTCTGCATATGTGCTCACGTGCTAGTCCTTGCCGGGACACGGAACGCTGGGCCTTTCTGACAACGGAAGTAGCATTTAATTCAAAAACATCAGATGGACTCTCCCCAGGCTACAGAGCAAGACTAATTGCTTTTCACATCCTCCAGTATCCCACTGCCATCCAGAGGGACCAACTTCCTTTGAAAGAGCTCACACGGCTTAGTCCAGAGGCACTATGGACCTGCCCAACCGAGAGAAACAGAAAGCATTTCCTATGGTTTCCCCAAACCCCTTCATTTCTCAAATGTTCTAGCCAATCAAACTTCCATTAACATATGTTCAGTCCTGACCCCATTGGACCAGGTCACAGGCACCTCACCCAGCCTTCATTCATTCTACCCTCCTGATTCCTAAACATGCTGAAATGTGCCCTGTACTCCATTGTTGGCCTGGAATCAGCAGTGACATTTGTACAACTTCTGGAAGGTTGTGGGCATGTTCCTAACCATGACTCATTAGCTCAGGAGTACATTTCACCTGCAAAGTCTTTGTAGGTTTGATGGGTACAGAATGCACAGTCTTGATACCATCTTACATTGTGATTCCAACCTTGATAAAATAAGAGTTTCAATCCTATCTAGGCAAAGGTATCATAATGAATGATCTTGTCAAGTGATCTTCTGTAGAAGCCTATTTTTGCCATGTAAACCCTTAAGGGCTTCCTCTTGGAACAAGATAGGGCCCACATCTGCTTTCAGGGGATTCTCTGCCTACCATTAAAAACTGAGCTGCTAGCTCTCAAACTAGTCTTTTCTGTCAGGGTTACATTTTCCTCTTGTTACAGATTCTTTAAAACATGGCAGATTGTTTTCTGAAAGAATACTGTGCATCGTCTATCCCATGGTACTTATAATCACTATGAATTTGTATTTCAAATTGGAATTACTTTATATGGCATAGTGCGTGACATAATATACACTCAACCCTGTTTGTTGAATGAATAAACACCAGAACTACAACCTGACAGCTAAGCAGATTTGAAATTCCCCAAACAAAACTGAGAATGATGGCCCAAACTCATAGGAAGATTTGAGTAAGTCGATTGAAACTCACCCAATCAGCGAAATATTAATCACAGACTCAGCAGGTTTGAGAATCACCAAGTCTCAGATTTACAGAGATCCTCTCTCAGTGATTTCCATAGGACTAACATATGTCTCTTACATAGCCTTTCGTTTCTGCGTTATCTACTAATTACATGCAAACGTGCCTCCCTCCCTATTTCTCTGTACCGGATAAGTTAAGAATAGAGGCTTGTTCCATGGCAACATTCAAGATTTTGGCCTTGCAGTTGGAGTTGTCTGGGGGACATGTGGCAGAGGGTCCTGGCAGATCCTGATCATGTCTGATGCCATCAGACCTGTGATTTCCCAAGTACCTGTCAATTGCCTGGGCAGATCCACATAAGGAGGAAGGGACCTGTGAGGAGGAAAACTTCTATACGGGCACTAAGAGAGAGGCAGAAACAGAAGGAAGACAGAACTCTAAATTGGCTTCCTACTCCATCACCATGGGTTTGTAGTTCAAGAAAAGAAAAAGCTATATATACAAGCTTAAGGATTCACAAACCATAGGCAATTTAGGTAATCTCAAGCTCTGTTAGCTGGTTCCCTACAACCTGCAATGGTGAATGGCGGCTTGGCCCATTTCTAAATGGAGTACACCCTGACTTTGCTCCAGCACAATGGAGGCTGGAGTAGCTTTGTGTCTCCTGGCATCTTGGGGGTTCATGCCTTAGAAGATCCTAGAGATGGACTTTGAGAAGCAGCCTTCTTACAAAGAGCAGTGAGGAAGATACTTCCTTCAGGAGGTTTTCAGGTAAGTTATGCAAGAAAGAGACCAGAAGGAGGGGTCATGAGAGAATAATTTGTTGAGTTTGTGTGAGGTCTTCCCCAAATCATCTCAATGATGGCCAGAGGAGGGGGTAAGGTGAGGTTTCACAATTGTGCAGGTGGGGCCTCCAAGAATGTATCATGCAAATATTATTATTTGCATGAACTCATTATTGTTCAAATGCTAGAAAAGCCTGAAGAAATTCAGATTACCATTTGAAAGTGCTAGTATTTCTGGATGAAATAATTTGTTCATTACTAGATATTTTCAAGTAGAATCTAAATGGCTATTCAGCAGGAATGGTGTGGAAGAGATTCTGGTGTTGGATGATGTCTTTTACAATTGGGAAATACTATGATTCTCAATCCCAAATTATTATCTAGCAACCCATTACAATATTTTTTTCACTTACAATGTGCAGTAGAGTGGGTACTAAGGGATAAATGCCAACATAATGATGAATAAGGTAAATTATCTGCTTTCATGATATTCAGAGTTTAGAAGATTGGACCACACAACCATCTGGGGGGTTGCCCCATTGAAGCTTCAGTGTTCCATTTCTTCATTGTATCAAAAGGCCAAACAAGCACCACAGGGGAGAAATTACAAGCAAACAAACCATAGGTGAATACAATAACTTATTTCTAGCAGCAAGAAAAAGTCAACTAATGAGCAGGCTCATCATTATCAGAAATCATCCAACATGAGGGATTATCAACAAGTATTTTTCACTTTATGAAGGAGATGTGTTCTCTAAAAATTGCTTAGAAAGCAAATTTTTGTGTATCTTCCCTATATTTTGTTATAAAGTTGGATGTGTTCTTCTAAAGAATATTTTGGCCTCAAGCCATAATAAAATCATGTTTAAGAATGCAGGAACATATGAGTAACATTTGAAGCGATTAATTGTAGCTTTTCGGGTAAATATTTATCCTAATACATAAGCAAAATAGTCAAAGTATAAAAATCACATAGGCACATTTTTTAAATGACTATGAGAATTTGAAGATCTAATTACAACCTTGACCACCATCAATTTAACAAGGCAGCATCATGTATCTAAAGGGCTTTTAGTTTTGACTCAATCTCTTACATAGAACTCTAGGTGGAATGACCAATTGGTCTTTTACTATACTCCCATGGAAGGTTTCAGAAAGGATAAAGAGGGTGTGGATATGAAAGCAGGTAGGAGGACAGCAGTGGTAACTCAACATTTGGCAATAAATAAAAATGTCCAAAATGAGCAAACAAAAATCCTGCAAAATGAGTCTTCATGGAATGTGTATTCAATCAGCTTCTGATTTATAAATATTAAATGTATAAAGTGCTATCATTAATAGAGAAGACACAGTCCCATTTCCTAAAGACTCATCACAACAAGTGTACTCCTTAATCCCCATTACCAATTCAACCCATCCCCCTACTCATCTCCATTCTGGTTACCATCAGTTTGTTGTCTATAATTAAGAATCTATTTCTTGGTTTGGCTCTCTCTTTTTCTTTCTCTCTTTTTTCTCCCCCTTGGCTCATTTGTTTTATTTCTTAAGTTCCATATAAAGTGAAATCATATGATATTGGTACATCTCTGACTTATTTATTTCACTTAGAATAACACTCTCTATCTCTATCCACTTCATTGCAAATAGCAAGATTTCATTTTTATGACTGAGTAATATTCCATTATATCTATATCTATCTATCTATTTACCACATCTATATCTATCTCTCTCTCCATCCATCCATCCATTCATCCATTTATCTTTCCATCCACCTTATCTATCTATCTATCTATCTATCTATCTATCTATCTATCTATCAACCAACCAACCAACCACATCTTCTTTATTCATTCATTCATCAATTGATGGAATAATGGAAACTTGGGCTGTTTCCATAATTTTGCTATTATAAGTAATGCTCCTATAAACAACTGGGGTGCATTTATCCCTCTGAATTAATATTTCTGTATTCTCTAGGTAAATACATAGTAGTGTAATTGCTGTACAGTACAACAGTTCTATTTGTAACTTTCTGAGGAAACTCCATACTATTTTCCAGGGTGACTGCACCAGTTAGTCTTCCCACCGAGTGTAAGAGGGTTCCCTTTTTTTCACACCCTCTACAACACCTGTTGTTTCTTGTGTTATTGATTTTAGCCATTCTGACAGGTTTGAGGTGATATCTCATTGTAGTTTTGATTTGCGTCTCCCTGATGATTAGTGATGTTGAGCATCTTCCCGTGAGCATGTTGGCCATCTATGTCTTCTTTGAGAAAATGTCTATTAATGTCTTTTGCCCATTTTTAATTGTATCATTTATTTTTCATGTTTAAAGTTTTATAAATTCTTTATATATTTTAGATACTAACCCTTTATTGTATATGTCAACCACAAGTATCTTCTCCCATTCCATAGGTTGCTTTTTTTTATTTTGTTTTGTTCATTGTTTCCTTTGCTGTGCAGAAGATTTTATTTTGATGAAATCCCAATAGTTCATTTTTGCTTTTGTTTCCCTTGCTTTGAGGGCAAGAAAGGAACTTCTAGAAAGAAGTTCCTATGGCCAATATCAAAGAAGTTACTGCCTGTGCTCTGTTCTAGTATCTTTGTGGTTTCAGGTCTCACATTTACATCCTTCATCCATTTTGAATTTATTCTTGTGTGTGGTGTGAGAAAGTGCTCCGGTTTCATTCTTTTGCATGTTGCTGTGCAGTTTTCCCAACACCATTTGTGGAAGAAACTGTCTTTTTCCCATTGGATATTCTTTCCTGCTTTGTTGAAGATGAATTGACCATATAGTTGTGGGTTTATTTGGAGGATTTCTATTCTATGCCATTAATCGATATATCTATGTACTGTTAACCTTTTAACAAAGTATCAGGAACACAATATATATTCAGTAAGTGGCACCTTATCATACCAATCTTCACATGATATTTCAACTGTTTTACTAGAGAGGAAATGAGGGACATCAGTGACAGAACTTGAGTTCAAACCCAGGTTCACCACACTCCAAGAGTTTCACTGTGCCACTCTGTGTACTCTAATTACTAGATTTGAAAAATTATCTAGGAATTAGTGGGTGAAGAAACAGGAGACTTACTCTACATAAAATGTAACAAACCAATCTGTACCAGGTTAGCTTACCAACCTACGTGATCCAAGAAAATGGACAAATTGGCTGGGTATCAAAAATTTGTAATAACATCAAACTAGCTGAGGATTTTAGCAAGACAACATTCACTCCAGTCCTTAACTAGTTCAGTGAACATAAATGCCAGTGGTATGCGAGTTAAATGAGTGTTAGCTCATATGAACAGGCATTAGTAATCATCTGAAGCATTTACTTGATCTTCAAGGCACCCCACAAAACCATAATGGTGTTGATTTTTCAGGTCTGACGTCTATCTTCTATAGAAGATATATTCTATATACAATTAGATATATACCTATATATAGATATCCTTTAATATACAGTTATATATACTTCTACACACAGATAGATATATATCTATCTTCTATATATAGTTACCTGCAAAACATTTTCTAAATGTCAGGCAGTATACTAACCACTGATAAATATTTCTTTCACCTTTCCAACAGTCTTTTGAAGATAATATTATAGAGATGGGGAAATTGAAGCCCAGAGAGATAAGCAAATTTCCTCTTCTTTTTTAAATGTTTATTTTTTAGAGAGCACATGTGTGTGTATGAGAGAGAATGAGCAGGACAGGGGCAGAGGGGGGTGGGGCAGAGGATCTGAAGCAGGCTCTGGACTGACAGCAGAGAGCCCAATGCAAGGCTCACACTCACAAACCAGGAGATCACGACTTGAGCTGAAGTCAGACGTTTACGTGACTGAGCCACCCAGGTTCCCCGAAGCAAATTTCTTCAGGCCACACATCTATACATAGCAGAGGTGGAACTTGGGTTTTTTTTTTTTTTTTTAAACCTCTATTGCAGAGTCCTGCCCCAGGTTCTGGGAGAAGACGCAGAGGGTGTGCTATTCCAGAACTGGTAGAATCCAAAGTGTTAGAAGTTAGTCTGCAGCCTAGGAGCATATGGCTTAACAGAAGTTATACAGTCTGTCTAGAGTTGAAAAAGGTGTCAAAGGCAGAGTTGAATACAATCTTGAAATAAGTGATTAGATCCACCAGGGAAAATCCCATTTTCCAGAAACCAGAAGTTTCTGTAGGTCAAAATTTAGGGAACACTTAAACTTTGGAGAAGGGTGAGGAAAATGCATGAATGGGGCCCGGCCAGATCATTATGCAGCCCCAGAACATCTAAAAATATTCAAGAGCTCTTAAGAGCTGGGAGAAACACTTACTGTGGAATTTGCTATCAGCGATCTATCTAAAACTTTGATCAGAGAACTACTGAGATCTGGACTTTCTGAGGACCAACACCCTGCTATTGTACTGCAAAGCCATCGCAAATTCCCGGGTCACAGCAAACAAAACATCATAGGGGGACGACAAAAGAGCATGGACGTTTGATCCATGGTCTTCAGTATGGTTTGATTTTCACAAAACTCAAATAATCTGCAGACAGCGCGTGAATGAGTATCTTGTGTGTAAAACATCCTGAGGTGTTCTGAACAAGCCATCCTTCATTCCCTGTGGAGACCAAGAATGCTTCTGTGCAGAGATGGCCTTATGCTACCTGCGATTCCAGAGAGGGTTTAGAAACATCTCCAGAAGATGGACTAGTGCTTGGGAGCCAAGTACACTGTCTGAGGCAACAATCCTTCCTAACGGATACGCTCAAGATATGGACAAAGTCGGTGGCTTGATAATAGCCAGCAGCAATGCCAATCAACTCCCATCGAATGTGGAGCACGGGCTTCTACACCTTCTAATTTTCTCCTGACCTATCCTTTGGTAACCTGGGAGTTCTTTCAGGCCAAAAGCCTCTTAACAGCTTTATCTTCAGCTTTCTGGCTCTGCTTGGTGCTAATCCTGGCAAGAGCCGATGATCAGAAATATTAGCCGACTCTTTGGTTGTAACCAATTAATTCATTCAGCTCTTCCCTAATTGTAGCGGGTGAGACGCTCGCCAGCTGTGATAACAAATTGGTTCTGTCTAGTTGACAAAACCTTATCAGGAAATTAAAATAAGATGATCTGGCTTACAATACATGAAGCACAATTAATTCTTGTCTGCATATATGATCTTCTGATGTAAGCAAGAAAATGATCATCCCTGTAGGTCATGTCTATTCATCCTCCAGTTGCCAAGAGATTTTTATTGCATCCCTTATGCCATATGGCATCATCTCTAGACTGAGCCTCGTGGGAATGGACGAGGATGCCTGCCAGGAGTGTCTCGTCACCTGTTAACGGTGTCCCATTTTCTTGTGATTTCTTCACTCAACAATAGCCCGTGTTCATTTCCTTAGGAAGTAAAAGCCACTGCATCTGCAGGTCATTGTTCTGCTCTCCACCCTACCTGAATTATCATGGGACCAGCATGAGCCAAATGTAAATTCTAGCTTTCCATCAAAACTGGCAACTTTCACAATTGAAGGATTCTTATATGGGATCGCGGGTATATTACTGTGATTACAGAAGGCCCCACGTGTCTGAAAATGTTCTTTTTGCACATACCCACGGCAAGTCTAAGGTTCCTGAAATTTATTGCTAGTGCTTTTTCTTTATATATGTATGCTGCGAGCTGAAGCATATGGTCCCACACAACTGTGATATTTACGATAATGAATCACAGATGTTTAAATGGATGTAATCTGAAAACACTTAAATGCTAAGATGCTGAAATCTTACTGCAAACATTGCAAAGTGAGGACCTTTGGATTATGTTCATTTTCAGATATTATCATGAGGAATAGAACTTAACATATCCCGGGGAAATAGCAGGCAGAAAGAAATGACTCCCCTTCCCCCTTGAAAGAAATACAGTGTTCAAAGTAAACAAGGAACTCCAAGGGTGTAGATTTGATAAATGAATTGTAGTCCCTTCTAGAATTAATGGTGAGGTGCACCTGGGTGGCTCAGTCAGTTAAGCATGCGACTTTGGCTCAGGGCATGATCTCACGGTTTGTGAGTTCGAGCCCCAGGTTGGGCTCTGTGCTGACAGCTTGGAGGCTGGAGCCTGCTTTGGATTCTGTGTCTCCCTCTCTTTCTGTCCCTTCCCCACTCACACTCTGTCTCTCAAAAATGAATAAACATTAAAAATAATTTAGTATTAAGGGAGAGCCTGCACAGTGGATTTTTTTTTTACTGTGTAACCATCTTATAATTCATATTGCATTAATGGTTATTTTTAAGTACAAACATTTTTAAATTTTACTGGACTGAAATGGAAACTACACGCATTCACCATTCATCATCTCTCATTTGCCCCATAGCCATCACACGATTTGATGTATATCCTACCAGACTTACGAACTATATCCACACTCATCCAGTAAGTAGCCTGGTTCTTCTATTACACACATTTTTTTTCTAATACATTTTATGTAAGTTCATATATAAATATATTTAATTTTTTCTCCATGACTGCATAACGCCATTTAGTGTGGATTTCCTATTTTTAAAACAGTTTCCTATTGCTGGACACTCAGGTTTTCCTGTTTCATAATGAAGAACTATGTAGTAGGAACACTTTATACCTGCCTTTTTGCACATATGTGCAAGTATTTTTCTGCAGTTGAGACTCATCTTGGAAACTGCTGATTCAAAAGAAATGCCCATTTAAAATTTACTTAGACAGTGACAAATGGTCCACCAGAAAGGCTTTATTGATTTGGACTCTAATCCAAAGTATATTAGAGTTCTCTTCCCTCACACTAACAGTGGAGAATACAGTTTTTGTGGTTTTTGCCAATTTGATAGTTGGAAGAAAGGTATGTTGTTAATTTGTGTATTAATGATGAATTGCAAGGTGAGTAGGCATTGTCTCATAGAACGGGCCATTTTTATTTCCTTTTCTGTGAATTTCGGGGTCTGTCAGAGTATGCAGGAGTTCAGACTGCCAAGCTGTCTGTCATTCAAGTTGTTCCTTGCCTTTTCCCCTCATCAGACTCTGAGCTTCTTAAAGGAAGGAACCGTGTCTTGAGCGATGTCCTCTCCATTGCTGAGCTGACGCAGGCATCTGTGTTTTGTTGAACGAACGCCTGCTCGCATGGAAGAGGCCAGTGTTTCTCTGTCCCTCCTCACCAGAGTCCCACTTTCAGAGAGGAGACTCACTTCACCCCTCTCCCTGCCTGGCTCCTTTCCCTTTCATGCCGTGCCTCTTCCTTACCAGGGGGGGAAAATGCCTCATACTTGCAGGGACTTGGTCAGTGCGGTAACCCGTGCCATTCTAGCACTAGCACAGACCAGACAGGCAGCACTTAGTAAATATTTTATAAATGCCTCAATCTTTGTCTTATAATCTGTCAAACTGTTTCGACACCAGATACCACACTGGCACCCAACTTTGAAAGGTGAACTGGCGTTCTCCATGTCCTTTCTGTTTTTCTGCTTCTGTCTTGTGCTGAGGGACAGTGGGGAGCCTCAGGGTTCTGGCTGAGGTTTTAATCCCCACTTTGGGATGTATTCAGAGATTGTGAGAACGAGAAACAAGAAGCTTGTGGGCCAAGTTATGACCAAATATCCCTCTAAGTCAGGAGTCAGGAGTTCACAGCCTACAGCTCAAATCTGGCCCACAACCTGCTTTTGTCAACAAAGTTTTATTGGAACACAGCCACACCCTTTATTTCCATGGGGCTGGTTTTGGTCTACAACTGCAGGATTAAATAGTTGCAAAAGAGACTGTGTGGCTCACAAAACCTAGGGTATTTTGTTATCTGGACCTCGGCAGAAAAAGTTTGCTGATCTACCTATAGGCCAAGGTCACATCCCTACGCCACCCCCCACCCCTCCACCCCCCACACCTGACTCTTCAACATACCTACTCTCAGCCACCTGAGCGCTCGGACAACTAAACTCAGCCACAATGTACTTGGCACTCACTGCCATGATTAGCACGAAGACTGTCAGCGGAGGGGAAAATGACTCACATGCACTTACCTAAATGTTATCTCATTGCCTGCGTATTGCCTTTAATTTTCCAAAATAAACTCTGCTGGGAGATATTTTCCATTCAAAATAGATCCTCCAATGGTTTAACTTTTTAAATACACTTTTAAAATCCATTATCTGCCATCATTAGATATATGGACAAGCGCTCATGGAAAAGATGACTATATCCAGAAGAGCAGAAGGGAATTGTGTATATCTATATTTTTTTATGTCTCTAAAGCAATAATTTAATTTACAACCAAGAAATTAACTGAGAATCATGCTTTTGATCTAGTTCACACATAAAACTGTTTGTCTTCAAGGTCTGTTTCCCACACTGAAAATAATCCGTCATCTTTTAATGTGATTTGTCATTAATTTTTGTTTCTTTTCTTGTACACAGTCTGTCATTACTTTCCCCTAAATGACTAAGATGTCTGCTTTTCTGCACTCTCTCAGTGAAGCCCCTTGAAAATTTAGCTTCCGGAAAAATGAAATAGGAATTATGCAGCCCAAAGGTGGTAGGGAAATAGTTATTTTATTTTATCTTATTTTTCTGACAAGGATCCAGGTCATTAGCAAGAAACAAAAAAACATTTCTTAAGGAAAAAAAAGGCACCATTTCTTTGAGCAAAGGGGCAAAAGGAAGAAAGATAGAAACCAAAAACTCTCAAAATGGTTTAACATCTCCATAAAGTCAGATGCTATACTGGAACTGGAAAAGGATCATCACTGTGTGTTTTATGTTCCTAAAAATCCACTGAGCTCAGAAAAGTACATTTAAACTACAGCACGTTTTCCTCTGTAATTTTACAGGTTTGCAGTGGGTGGTTTCCTGGGTTCTTACTTAGTGCCTTTTAAGCCTGGGAATCATGGATATGATTTCCTCCTTCAGCATCAGAGCCCCGGAAAGAAGGCCCCGGTTCTGGACTCAGATGGGCATGGAGACGACACCTGGTGATATTAATTCAGCAAGACCCGGTGTGTGTGTGTGTGTGTGTGAGAGAGAGGGAGAGGGA